>NW_005187662.1:238779-319404 GCF_000239375.1 Pundamilia nyererei | reverse complement strand
CCCCCCCCCCACCCCCCTCCGCTCCATTGCCCTTTGCCTGCAGTGAAGAACCTGAACAGCAGCATCTATTGCATTACCAGTGGCTCTAAACGGAGCTCATAAGATTACATCAAATCTTCCACGGCCAGAGGGCTGGACTGTGAGGGATGGTAACTGGCTTATCCAGGTAGCCTCAGGGGTAAACCTCTACATTAACCTGTTGTTGTCGTGATAGTTTATGCTGGATCTTCAGACACCTTAAAGCAGATAATAAATGAGCGATCAACCTTTGAGTGCAGACAGTGAGATGGACCCTAAAATGTGTGTGTAAGCCCTTTGGCTTTCTTTGAACGGCATCAGTAAATGTTTGATTCTCTACAGAGGAAACTATTATGTCCTTTTTTTTTTTTTTTTGTTCCTGCTTTCTGCAAATGATTTCTAAGCAATTTTATTGCTACATATGCTTTGTGTAGTCACAGTCCTTTTAACAGATACTCCAAAGGCTTGTAGCACACTTGTCTTGGACATCAAAATGATATACCTACACAGCCTACAAATTGAATAGAATACGTGATTGTATTTAGAGTCGCATCTATTGAGACTTTGTTGTTGCAGTTGCTGGGATTCATTTGGGTTTTGTCTTTTACTTCCTCATGTTTTCTCAGGATTACAGTTTGTTGTTAGAAGTCTGTAGCTCTAATCCCATATTTTGGATTGGTTAGGTGATGCCAGCACCAACCACATTATGCCAATATGCTCAAACAGCAAATCAAAATAAATGTCAACAACAACTAAAGAAAATGCTTTGTGAACCCTGACTTTCCATGATTTAATAACCCAGGTTAAATCTAAGTAATTTTAGTAGATTAAACTCATAACCATGTTTTATTATTTTTTATATATATATTAGATATTCTATAAATATATAATAAATGTTACATTTTAATTTTTAAATAATGCCGTTGATGGTGCTTAATGAAAGTAAACCAGGAAAATACAGAATACATCACTTCTAATCTCTATTTACTATCGAAATAATGCTCAGTATTTTAGTAGAGAATAAAAAGTTGACTTTAACTTTGATTTAAAAAAAACTCTATAAAATTTGTTTTCTAGTATTTCTGTCCAGGGGATGTGGCATATGAAAGAATAACTTTTTTTATTCACCTCATTAATGGTTAAAAGTAGATATTCAATAACAACAATATGCAACCTGAAAGATGAGGACAAACACAAGAACCACAAGTTTGCTTTCATTGTATGGATGTTTCAGTAATATAATATCTAGTTCATTACCCTTATGAACACTCACACACATATATTAATGACACCTGTAGCTCTTGTGTCATCCCACAGGGATTACCTGGTGCCTCCTTAACCTCAATAACTTGCCACAGTCACTAATGTTTCAACAGGAGAGCTTCCTGGTGCGTCACCAGCGACACTTCCACACAAACACTTTCCTCTCCTGGCCCCGAATGCCTTGTGATCCATAATCCCACTTTTTCTTATTGCTCAGCAGTGTTGCTAGGGAGCAAGACTAATCTCAAGCCTCAACTCCTGCCAAGCCTGGTATGTTTGTAAATTTGTGCTGCTTAGTCCAGCCAAGCGGCGAGATTATCACCTGTAAGGAGAAAGTAGCACAGGTGAAGGTTGGGACACTGAAAAGGAGAAGTCCAGCAGCACATCCCAGTGTGGGTTTACACGATCTCATGACCTCTGTGTTGATTCCCAGCAGGCAGAACAATGACGGGGCCTTTTCCTGTCAGCTCAGTATGTAGCTGCTTAGCCACAAGCCACATGGATTGAGCGAGGGGGGGAAAGGGGTATTATTATGAGGGTGGTGATGTCAGTATTGTTCAAACTAATCTATTTATGCCCCCCCTCTTTAAAAATATGCTGAATCAACAATTTCACACTTGATTAAGATGGTAGCTTGAAGTGATGTGGCTGTCTGCCACACTTAGAACAGCCGTATCTATAATTTCTTGGTGCTTGTGTTGGTAAATGTGGCTCGATGCACTGGAATAACTTCATCAGATGCCCTGCAGTTTTACAGTTCAGAAATGACTGCCTGCATTTATTATGGTGATTGTATTTCACGTCAGTCTAGTCATTACCAGGCTTAGTATCATTAGAGACAAATTTGGAAACTGTTTCTTTGTGCACCATAATCATGTTTTTCTGGGAAAATGTTATCCAATCGTACACTGTATACAAAAGATGGACACACTGGCTTCCGTTTTCCAAGCATGAAAATGGAAGCAGGAAGTGTCTTAACACTGCATGCTTACTTGTGCCAGCAATGCCATAATGCAAACCTGCTTTTCATGTGTTCTTAGTAAAGCTTCTTTATATAGAGCTCACAAAGCGCTGTACAACAATTAAAGCAATTAAACCATGTTCTGATTTTATGACCTGTCTTGATGATTTTATGATCTCAGTCTAGTTTTAGCTCTGGTTGAATAGAATAGAATCATTTTGTTGTATTTCGGCCCCAATTGGAGTCAAAAAAGGAGAGTAAAGCTTGGCGCGTCTCCGTTGCGATGTAAAAATTTGCGGTTTCAAAATGCCAACGGTGTAGAAGCTCAGTTCAAGGTTTGCTTTGTGACTTACCTAGTGGTTTAGACTCACTAACTGAATAGTATATAGTTATTAGATTCAGCCATACTTTCATCTTGGAGGTGAGGTACTGATCCAGTCAAAAAATAATAATTTTTATACACTAACAGCTGAGATTGAGGACAGAGAAGTTTTGACTTGAGATTTTCAGAATAGTTTCCAGTAGAGAAACATGCCAGTTCTCTGTGACTGAGCACTTCCTGCTGTGTGACGGTTTGGTATGCTGCAGTCACAATGCTGCTCGCTGCACAGCCGTCACAAGGAGTGCATTGAAAGTCGAGAAGAGGAAGCGAGAAAAACAACCTGTGCCTTGAAGAATGATATGACACATCACTGTGATATCTGGTCTGATTTTCTTCTCCGTCTCTTTCTCCCTGTCTTTTTGACCAGGAAACACTCACACAGCTGACAGGCCAAACCAGCAAGCTATTGGGATAAGAGGAATTTGTGCTTTTATGGGAGCATAGAGGCCCAATTTGGGGAAAACAAAAAAAACAAACTGTGCTGCATTCTCAGTTCCTGCTTGGCTTATGCCCAACTGTATATGGAGGCAAAATAGAGCAGAGCAGAGGGTTAGGCGGATCAACAAACCAGTTTTGTTTTTTTCAACACTGTTCATTTGCTGAGTGTGATTTGCTGCGATGGGTGAGGTTGTGTCAGCTGTATTCTGCTGCCGAGGGTAACAACCTGTACTGAGCAGGTGAAACTGGCCTTGTAAGCTGTCGCCACTTAAGGGTTGTTTGTCTGGTGGGTTCTTGTGCGTTTGCTTTATCCGCATTTGTTAGCTCGCTTGTACCCGTTCATTGTGTCATTACCTCCCGGGTTAACCTGATTTGCAACAGTACAAAAGAAAAAGAAGCTGAGATGTTAGTCACTGCCTGCATCTTTGTAGCATGTGTAACTAAGAGTTTAAAGGAGAAGAAGTTGGTGCTCTAATCTTCCTCTTTCAGTTTAATGCAATACTGCACATTTTTGCACAGTTTAAAACAGTGATACGTGTGGCCCGTGTTGATGCATGGTTAAATTCAGCGCAGTACAGGAAGTTCTTTCAACATGCAAACACGCAGGATGAGACATTTGAGGGTGTAGCTGCTCGCTAGCTAGGAGGAATGTTCTGTTCATGGCAAGACAGGGCAACACCTGCAGATTAATAAATAATTGTCGCTGACCAGAAAGAGCTTTCTGCTGTGTTGCCTCATTATTTGACAGTAAGTAGTGTCACTTCTTCTAATTTTGTTAGAAGTTTAGAGTTGCTTTGAGATTCGCCTCAAAGGGCAAAGTGCATGAAAGCTGGTCTTTGTGTTTCCGTTGCAGGTCTCTGCCTTCTTGCTTTCTATGTGTGATAAATCAACTGCTTCAAGTCGATAAAGCACTGTATGACTGCGACTGTGGTTTGCACTATATGACTGCGACTGTGGTTTGCACTGTACGTGAGGCTTCAGTGGTCGATAAGAGTAGAAAAGTGCTATCAGTTTGAGGACTGCAGGTTCTGTTCTCATCTTGTTGTGCTTGCAGAACAGACCTCACGCAAGTGTTACACAGTACCATCATCCAGCTGCATGTGTTGAACAGCACTGTGCAGGCTTTGCCCAGCATTTGTGCACCAGATGTTATAAATTGCATAACTAGAGCAGGTTTGTTGTCCAAGGTCTCATTGTGTTACTGTGCTGTTGCCTGCTCAGAATCACTGGCAATTAGCAGTAAGAGTGGTTGTGAGAGCACAGCTGGGTGTAAACGGCCACGCGCGCATTGCTGTTTTTTACTTGTTGAGCCGGAGAGACTAGGACAGCATGGAGCTCAGATAACCATCAGCTTCTTAGACCACCAACCTCTGCTGTATGTCATCGCTGCAACATCAGGGAAACTGGCTGGTCCGCCAAGTAGACTGCGAGGGTTAGAGTGTCACGTGTCTTGGCTCGTGTCTGTCAGGGTGTGTGCATATGTGCAAGTCTGTGTTGGGGTGTTGAATAAACAAAGGGGCTTTGGAAGTGGCTGGGCTCTTGTCAAAATAATGTGAAAGTTGCCCGCAAGGCACAAAACTGACTCATCTTTGGTTTATTTCAATATAGCTGACCTGTTGCCAGCCTCCTGTTAATGAAGAAAATAGTGCACACGAGCTCTGTGGATTGTTCCTCTTGTCACTCTGTTTGAACAGGGAAGTTGCTCTGAAGTGAAAGTTTTTGCAGAGCAGATGCCATTACTTTGTCTTTCAGCATGTGAACTATTAAAGCAGTAGAATAGGCTGTTTCTTCCTACATGACCTGCAGCTTTAGAGTGCTGCGCCCAGGTCAAAGTTTGTTATCCCTCAGGATAATGAATCCCAGCAGCTGGAAGTCTTAAACAGCCCGTCGCTACTTCGCTTCGTAGCAAGAGTGAAAAGGAGAAGCAGTCTGTGGTGCGAACCTCTGTCGGTCAAAGTGTATTACTCTACTTTCCTGTCATCTAACCCTTCCTCTCTCTTCTGTCAATGTTTCCTGCTGCAATTAGCACACCATGGCAGAGCACGAGCCCACACCAGAGGAGCTGGCAGCGATCGCAGCAGCCAATGATGAGAGCGACTCTTCTGTCAACTACAAACCCCCCGCCCAGAAGAGCTTGAAGGAGATCCAGGAGCTGGACCAAGATGACGAGAGCCTGCGCAAGTACAAGGAGGCGCTGCTGGGAAACGCGGCTGCTGTAGTCGTTGGTGTGTTGATGTTAATTAACATACGTCAATAAGCTTAAATACGCGTTGATTTCAAGAAGAGTTGGAGTGTTTTTTCTTGTGGATTTAGCTTGTGCCTTTTTTAAATTTATGATTAAAACCTGTGTAGTGACGACATGACAAAAGTATGTTAAAGTCATTCTTTAATAAACCTGCCAATGTTGTTGCTCAACATGTTTGTCCTACCAATAGCACGGCGTATCACAAGGCCAGGAATTTGTTGTGGAAACAGTTAGAATATTGAAAACTGAGCTGATGAGTCAGAAACTAGTCATTAACAGCTCAGACAGACTCTTTCCTCTATTTTTGCCATTGAGTTATATTCTCAGCAAAGAAATCTGTTTAAAAATATACAGATTTACTGTCATACAGCATGCTGGTACTGTTGATCTGAAATCTTTGTTAGTTAAAAGGCTTTAAATGACTAATTTTAGCACAGTATTCATGAAAGTAGAGCAACTCCACGTGTGCAAAGTAAAGCAAATCCTTTCCGGATTACAATTTCAGTTCAAGAGTTTGAAAAGCAGAGATTGTTATGGCGTTTCTAACTCGCCAGATACGAGCGTTTAATGTTTTAGACAAATTTCACTGAAATTAAATGCAACGTAGAGTGAGTGTTCGAGTAGTTATATACACACAAATGGATGTGTGTGTACGTAACACCTCCCCTGAGCATTTTTCTGTTGTTTTATTCAAACTAATGAGATTTTCTATCTCCTGCTATACTGTGACGATGTTTTTTAATTGCGTGACTTCTTCTTCTTGTCTTAGATCCCACTGTCCCCAACGTCCAGGTGACGAAGATGGTTCTGGTGTGCGATACGGCTCCAAACAATCTGGTCCTCGATCTGACTGGTAAGTAGAGCAGGCGTGTCCGTGCCGATTTTAGTTTAGAAACTAGAAATCTAAAATAAGTGAGCAGAAGTGAGGCTGGCATACAAGTCTCATTGTTGTGTTAATGGAAAGGTGTGTGTGTGTGTGTGTGTGTGTGTGTGGGGGGTGGGGGTCATAGGCCTGCTGGGTCATTAGTTCACTAATCGGTGTCAACTTGATTCCTATGTGTCCGCGTTAATGAGCCATTTCCTGAAACTTCAGCCCCCTCCAGCAGAGCAGAGGCTCACTTGTGACATTGTTCCCCCTGGTGGTCATTATTCTTACTACAGGGTGTTGAAATCCCAAA
The DNA here is from genome assembly GCF_000239375.1 of Pundamilia nyererei. Classification (NCBI taxonomy): domain Eukaryota; kingdom Metazoa; phylum Chordata; class Actinopteri; order Cichliformes; family Cichlidae; genus Pundamilia; species Pundamilia nyererei. Next base: position 312,919 of record NW_005187662.1, on the reverse strand, counting down.
ATCCACGGGAACTGTTTGTTTATCAGCCTGCTGTGTAATTTTTTTTAATTTAATTTAATTTTTTGTCAAAGTGGAAAGAATCTGACTCTTCTGTCCCTGCTGTGTTGCTTTCTGCCAGGGGACCTGGAAGGCTTCAGGAAGAACCCGTTTCCGATGAAGGAGGGAGTTGAGTACAGAATAAAGATCTGCTTCAAGGTGAGAGTCTGGTGTTTGTCACACTCGCCACTGCGCTCTGTTTACGTCGCAGTGTTCTTGTTACATCACTGCTGGAGATGTAACTGCAGTCTGCAGAGCACTATCATTATCGTCAGAGGCTTTTCAGAGGAATTTAACTCTTGTTGCCTTCTGCAGGTCAACAAAGAGATCGTGTCAGGCCTGAAGTACATGCAGCAAACTTTCAGGAAAGGAGTTAAAGGTGAGCCTGCTCAAATCATCTCACTCTGCTGTTTTTTTTGTTTTTTTTTATAAAGCTGTACTGATTTTCCTAAACCTTGCCTCTCATACATGGTCACCATACAGTAATTATTAAAAAACAATGAAACTAAAACTATAACCATTTCCATATGATAAAAATCCATGCTGGAGCTAAACTGACTTAAAAACAAAAGGCAAAACAAAATAAAAACTAGTGAGTCTGCCTCTTGATCCTAAAGTTCTCCTTTTTCTTTCCCTCTGTGATGTGCAGTTGACAAGTCTGATTACATGGTGGGCAGCTACGGCCCCAGACCAAGCGAGGAGTACGAGTTCCTCACCACAATGGAGGAAGCCCCAAAAGGGATGCTGGCCCGCGGCACCTACCATATCAAGTCCAAGTTCACCGATGACGACAAAAACGATCACCTGTCTTGGGAATGGAGCCTCGCTATCAAGAAGGATTGGAAGGACTGATTTTTTTTTTGATTTTTTTTCCCCCCTTCCCACACTCGCTCGCTGGTCCACCAATGTCTTCCTCTGCTTTGTTTCCGCTTTTCTTTTTTTCTTGCCATCATTCCCACCTCCCCCTGGATATTGGATTGTTTCAGTCTTTTGCTCTCTCCGTCCATCAGCTTGCTCACTCCTCTCCTGCGGTTCCATCTATTTTCCTTTTCTTCTAAATTCCAATCACTTCATCATTCCTCCCATAGCAACGCTGATTGATTTTTGTTTGCACCAGCCTTTATTACAAGAATGACATCTTAAAAAAAAACCGGAGAAAGTAAATGGTGTTCATTATCCAGATTTTTGGTTACAGTTTGTTTATAAAAAAGGAAAGAAGAAAAAAAAAAGCATCTGTTAACAAGCAAATTTGATTTCTATCACTTTTTTCCTTCCTTTCTTTTCTCTCTTTTTCACATTGTTTTGTATGATTACCACGATCTGCCTTGGAAAGAATTGTACAGGAAGCTAAAGTGCTGCGTGCACACGGTCGCTGTACGGTCACTGAGCAGTAATTGCTGGACACAAATCTTGGACACAGCCCGCCTAAAGCCTTTGAGCAGATTATTTGTAGTTGGGTCTTGTTAAATTATTTGGAATTCAGGCCACTTCTTTTTTCCAAATAGTCGAACAGCCAGCAAATTCTGCTGAGAGAAGAGGGAAAGCAGTTACCTCTAACCCCCTTGCATTCCCTCGCTTTAGCTGTGGCTGTTTGTTCTTTTTTTAATTTTTTTCCTGATCAGGGTATTTTGGCAGGTTTTGTTTTGTTTTTTAGCAGCCATGTGGCCTTAACAAGTAAATAAAAAAAAATAGACAGCCTAGTTGAGCCAGTTGCCTTCTTACTATTAAATATTATATTTGCCAGACCATCGTGTGAGCCTGTTTTAACAGATTTTGTATTACATTGACAGGGAATCAGGACTGAGGACATGCTAGTCTCCTTGTTTCAGGGTGTCAATCATATCAGCTTTATTCGCCAACACCTTCATTTCAGTACTTTGTAGGTTTCTTCAAATCTAATAAATGAACTCTAAATCTAAGAGTCCGGGTTGTACTAATGGCTTTATATCACCCAGTCTCCTCTTATGTTCCCGAGGACATCAATTCTAGCGCGTTACCTCAGTTCCCTATTGAACCGAACACCGCAGAAAACTGTTAAACCGCTCACCTCGTATTGCTCAAGTTAAAGATTACCACTGCTGACTGTGCCTCCAGACTCTCCCGACCGGCCACGCGCCGCCTCTGCTGACTCGGCAGAGCTCAGAATCGTCTATAATTGACTTATGAACCAGAATAGAGACGCGAGTCCTTTAACCAGACACTGATGGTTAACACATCCTGCCATATGAAAGTGTTTTTCCTTTTTTTTTTTTTTTTTTTTTTAAATACACTCCATAAGTATCCGAGTGAAGCCCGTCAAGCTTCGTTCAGCTCTCGTGCCGTGGACTGATGTTTTTCCTCTGTGGGTTGAGTGAGACTCGATGTGTGCTATTTGTATTACCCTACAGTTTACTGATCTGTGTTCACATTAAAGTGTTCAGACTGGGTGTGTGTGTGTGTGTTGTGTTTTATTCAGGGTTATTACCAAACAAACTTCCTTCATGAGCACTTTTGCAACTATTAGCAAAACAAAGAAGCACTCAGAGCTCAAACCTCTGCCAAGAAACTCGCTCTCTGGGCAGTATTTACTTGAAAGGTAATAGTGCTGCATTTTGTATATATTCACTTTGTTGTCTTTGTTCTTTGTAAATGTACTTTAAGAGGTTTGTAGTGCAGTAAAAACAAGTGCCTAGGGCAGGCTTTTGTAATTACTGACATCATCCTGAGAATAATTACTGATTATTTATGTGGATTCATTATTTGTCTTGACAGTACTTTCTTTAAAAATCTAACAGATGTTAGGCTCAAGCTGAAAGAGAGGCAGATGTAAAATGCCAAAGTGAGGTCATAGGTCAAACGAGACATATTTGTATACAAATTGTGTTATTTAGACTCCCTGTTTACCAGTATCATTCCTAAATGTTAGCAGTACAGTGGGGCAAAAAAGTATTTAGTCAGCCACCGATTGTGCAAGTTCCCCCACCTAAAATGATGACAGAGGTCAGTAATTTGCACCAGAGGTACACTTCAACTGTGAGAGACAGAATGTGAAAAAAAATTCCATGAATCCACATGGTAGGATTTGTAAAGAATTTATTCGTAAATCAGGGTGGAAAATAAGTATTTGGTCACCTCAAACATGGAAAATCTCTGGCTCTCACAGACCTGTAACGTCTTCTGTAAGAAGCTTTTCTGTCCCCCACTTGTTACCTGTATGAATGGCACCTGTTTGAACTCATCATCTGTATAAAAGACACCTGTCCACAGCCTCAAACAGTCAGACTCCAAACTCCGCCATGGCCAAGACCAGAGAGCTTTCGAAGGACACCAGGAAAAGTATTGTAGACCTGCACCAGACTGGGAAGAGTGAATCTACAATAGGCAAGCAGCTTGGTGTGAAAAAATCAACTGTGGGAGCAATCATCAGAAAATGGAAGACATACAAGACCACTGATAATCTCCCTCGATCTGGGGCTCCACGCAAGATCTCATCCCGTGGGGTCAAAATGATCATGAGAACGGTGAGCAAAGATCCCAGAACCACACGGGGGGACCTGGTGAATGACCTGCAGAGAGCTGGGACCAAAGTAACAAAGGTCACCATCAGTAACACACTACAACGGCAGGGAATCAAATCCCGCAGTGCCAGACGTGTTCCGCTGCTGAAGCCAGTGCATGTCCAGGCCCGTCTGAAGTTTGCCAGAGAGCACATGGATGACACAGCAGAGGATTGGGAGAATGTCATGTGGTCGACATGAGGGCGACAGCCCCAAAACATCACTGCTCTTGAGAAGATCTGCATGGAGGAATGGGCCAAAATACCAGCTACTGTGTGTGCAAACCTGGTAAAGACCTATAGTAAATGTTTGACCTCCGTTATTGCCAACAAAGGTTATGTTACAAGGTACTGAGTTGTATTTTTGTTATTGACCAAATACTTATTTTCCACCCTGATTTACGAATAAATTCTTTACAAATCCTACCATGTGGATTCATGGATTTATTTTATTTTTTTCACATTCTGTCTCTCACAGTTGAAGTGTACCTCTGGTGCAAATTACTGACCTCTGTCATCATTTTAGGTGGGGGAACTTGCACAATCGGTGGCTGACTAAATACTTTTTTGCCCCACTGTACAAACAAAGGCAGCAGAGTTTTAAGCAGGGTTTCTTAACATGTCTTATTTTTAAAAGTTTGACCTCGAAGAAGAGGTCAGAGGTCCAAAGTACCATGATATTTACAATCCTCATATATCATTGGGGATATGTTGTCGATGCAAATAATGGCAGTAAGAAAAAAATCAGCTAATAGTATTATCACTTTGACTTTTGGATCATCTACTGCCCTTGAAGGAGAGGTCAGAGGTCAAATGTGACACGTTAGAAATCTTTACAGGCTACTTTGTACATGTTAAGAATCGTAGTTTCTAAGTTACAAGGCTTTTTGTTGATTTTTAATAAATCATAAAGTTGAGCTTGATGGATCTGTTTTATCAGAATTCATTCAAAACTTTCCGAGCTGTTGCATTTACAGACAGACTGGCAGCACACATGCAAGCAGTAACAAAAACATGTATTTAAACCACCTTGGCAGAGGTTTAAACAAAAACAAAAAAGGAGAACATGGTTGATGCAGTAGTTATTTTAATCAACAGGAAACATTAAAACAGCCTATTACAGGAACAAGTTGGATCATGTGACAGCACAGTGTGGAAATGATGAAATAAATCCCTGAAAAAGATGCAGAAGCATCGCTGCCTGTTCAGGAGGTACACTTTTGTGCTATCCGGTGAGTTCAAAAAGCTTTAAGCTCGTTGAGCCATTCAAAAGCTTGCGATTCCTGTTTCTCAAAGACAGATTTAGCTTTTTTTGTGTTATCAGCCAGATGCATGCTGTAAATGCTGCAAGTTTTAAAGCTTCTGAAAGTTGGCCTGTTATTTGGCTTCAGTGTTTATCATAAATGCAAAATAAACGGAGTCATTTCTGCATCAGTTACAAACGACGTCACAACAAAACCCTCCGTTCAGATAGTTTGTCAGTTACAGTCAGGAGAAGCATTTCATCCCTTTGGCAGTTTCATGTGAAACAGGATACAGCAGTGAAGGGTGTCCAAACGGTTAAATGAGAAGCCTTTAAACAGTTTGGTAAACTGAGATGTTTGTAGTATCTCATCTGTGCCTCACTTGTTAGTCTTTCTGCTCTTCCTCGTGTTCATGTCGCTCTTTGTCTTCTGCAGTCGGGAGAAGATCTCCTTGAACAGCGCCTTGTACTCTGGCGTGTTCTGGCTCAGCCGTTTGTCCACCTGCTCCACCTGCCTGCTGATCCCCTCCAGGGCTTCAGGGGTGGAGGGAGTCTGAGGGGGTGTAGGAGGGGCGGCGGCGATCACGACGTCTCCGGAGGTGGAAGGCCCCGCGGCGGCCATGTTGTACTCCTTCATGGAGGGATCCCTGGAGACGGGGCGCGAGGTCTGCACCCCTGCGTGGCACAGGCTCTCTTCGTGACGCCTGCACTTCCCCAGCAGCTCCTCGTACTTCTCCAGCAGCGCGTGGTACTGTTCATCCACCTCCCGCAGGATGGACATGCCCCGTTTGCGCACGCCGTTGGCGTGGAGGGCGTAGCTCCCCTGCCGTCTACCTGTTGCGTCACGAGCTGAGATGGCGTTCAGGGCTGTGTCGCTGCAGCTTTTTCTCACCGGTCCTCCTTGCTGCCCAGCCTCTCCAGCACCTCCCTCGCCTCCATCCTCCTGCCCTGGGCTCTCCTCTGGAGTGTCAGTCTCAGGGCCGTTATTGAGCAGATTCTCTAGGCCGTCTTCCATGTCACCAATCAGACACACCCTGGACTTCCTGAGCTGCTGCATCTCCTGGAGCTCAGCTTCCAACTCCTGAACCCGCAGCTGGCATCCTTCTGCTCCTAGGAGACGCTGCTCCAGGCGCTCAAACTCCTGCAGCACAGCAGCACACTCCCTCTCTGCACCCTCCCGCTTGGACCGCTCTGCAGCCATGGCCGAGTGCAGCGACGACACGATGTCTCTCAGACGGTCGTTCTCCTCATCCAGCGGCTGTCGCTCGGCCAGGTCCACGCTACCCGGATTGGCCAGCAGGAAACCATCCTCATACCTTACAGGAAAAAACACTCAGTGAGCTGCGTTTGTGGCCAATCTCATTCAAATTTCATGTACAAACACTGCACAGTCACACTATAAATACAGTCCAGTGATAAAGCATTCAAGTCCTTCTGGTTTTTTTGTTTTACATCAAACTCATTTTAATACTAGACCAAGATAACCCGAACAAATACAGAATTCAGTTTTTAGATGATGACTTCATCATTTATAAGGAAACAGCTACTGAAGCCTATCTGGCACTGTGTGGAAAAGTAACTGCCTCTCTTGTTAAGTCAGGAATTAACTGTGATTAACAACATTTTTTGGAAAGAAAAAAAGTTCGGTTTCACTCGCCACACCAAGGCCTCGCTGGGTTGGTTATCTAGCAGGACGATGACCTGAAGCACACCAACAAGTCCACTTCTGAATGGCTAAGAAACAAGCAGTGAAAGTTTTGGAGCCAAGCCTGGACTTCAATCAGATTTATATGCTTAAACAGGCCGCTTACGCTAAAAAACCTCTAATGTGGCTGAATTTTTAAAAAAAAAAAGGAAAAGTGTTGTCCAAATTCCTTCACAAAGATGTGAAAGACTCATTGACAATGACTGATTATTAGCTTTAAGGAACAATTACTTTTTCACACAGGGCCGTGTAGGTTTGGATACCTTTTTCGCTTAATAAATGAAATAAATGAAATCATGATTTAAACACTATGTTTTGCATTTACTCAGGTTATGTTTGTCTAGTATTTGTTTGATGATCTGGAAAAAAGTGCGACAAATATGCAAAAAAACTAAGAAATGAAATACTTTTTTTGCATACAAAGGACATGTTACAGTTACTGTTAGCTCTATGTTACAGACAGACGCTCAGTGACCTCGGAGCAGTGCAGAGCTCCTTGAGGCAGGGGAAAGAGTGGATGGTCTTGCGACGCTCCTTCTTCTCCCTGCGGACTCTCAGCTCCTCCAAAGTTCGCAGCTCCTCAACCCGAGCTGTGAGACTGTCCACCTGGCTCTGTAGGGTCTCCATGGTGCTGGTTAACCTGCAGGCATGCACACACACAGATCACTGATTTTTTCCATTTTGATTACACCATACCTTTATCTCAATGCTGGAATGACTCAGCATTACAAACCAACATAACATAATTTAATCCCTGATTATTTAAATCCGATTATTTTAAAACCAGCTGCTCAGGTGGAGGGAGTGGTCTGTCAGCGCAGCAAGGCTCACATTCTTCAGCTGATTACGAAGTGACTGTTACATCAGGCTCGCTGCTTTTCCCACAGAGGCCAAGCACGTATAGTGAAAGCGTGGGCTCAAAGCAGCTGTGGGTCACCTGTCTATTTTCTGCTGCGACGCCTTGCTCTCCAGCACCAGCTTCTCATTGGTGATTTCCAGCTCTCTGGCCGTCACATCCAGCTGTTCGTACACCTTTGCGTGCTGCTCGTTCATCTCCCGCAACATTTCCAGCTGCTTGGACAGGTACTGCAAGAGACGCATGTTTGCAATTAAAATGAGAGGATCTTAATGGTTTACATCTGGAGAACAGACTGGTCCTGGGAGCACAGGGTAGAAGTACTTTAAAGAATGCAAACTAACCCAAATACACACGTTTATACAATTACAGTTCACACTGGTTCATATGGGTTAAAAGTTCATCTCGTGGGTAGTGTCAGTCAAAACTGTGAGACATCTAAGCCAGAACACTGGAAAATCTACATCTAATAATCTAACTTAAAGGCTTACAGAGAATGGTCAGAACAAAGAGCGGCAGTTCTCTGGGAGAAAATGCCTTGTTGATGTCAGAGGTCAGAGGTGAATGGCCATAGAGCTTCAAGCTGATAGAAAGTCCACAGCAACTTATTAAAACCAAGGTAAGCAGAAGAGCATCTCTGAACACTGCAGCAGCAGAAGAGCACACCAGCTGTCACTCCTGCCAACTAAGAACAAGAAATTGAGGCTACAAATTACACAAGGTCACAAAATTGCACTAATAAGTTCCCACTGAGTATAGTTTAAACACCACAGACACCAGAGTATTGTTGTTGCCCATGCCTGTCCCTTTATGACCACAGTGTATCCACCTTCTGCAGGACAGCACACCATGTCACAAAACTAATCATTTCAAACTGGTTTCTTGAACATGACAATGAGTTCAGTGTCCTTAAATGGGCTCCACAGTCACCTCACTTTGATACATTTGCAAAGCCAACAGCATTGTGGAGGACCCCACACACCCCACACACACTCTTCACCCTGCTGCCTTCGGGCAAGAGATACCGGAGTAATCAGGCCCTCGCTGCTAGACTGCGAAACAGTTTCTTATCCCGAGCTGTCAGACTCCCGAACACTCAGTGACTGGATTAACACACACACACACACACACCCTCATCCTCATATACCAAGTGGCTTTTTGCACAATGCTCAGTCTTTTGCACATTTCTATTGCCCTGTTGTGCATGCACTGTGTTGTGTCTGTATCGTTCTGTTCAGGTTGGTGTTGCACTGTCTTTGTTTTGTTTTTTTGCATTTTTTGCACATTGCACTTTATGCAGCGCTGTGTAGATTGCCTGTTATATGTCATATGTAGCACCATGGCCTCGGAGGAACGTTTCACTGTGTACTGTATCACTGCACATGGTTGCAATAACAATAGAGCCACTTGACTTGACTTGAAATTTGTACCACAAAAAATTAGGACAGCGCAGAAGGAAAATGGGGTCCAACTCAGTACTAGTAAGGTGTCCCTAATATAGTGGCTAACGAGTTTATATACAGGTTTCGCCAAAATTCGATACGTTGACTTTGTGTGTCTATCTCTAAGACTGAGAATACATTTTCAGAGGCTCTCATCAGGTGTTTACTTTACCCTCGGCGAGCCTCGTCGCTAACACCACATGCAGATTTTGAGCTGTGAAGAGGCTGACGCATTCTGCACGTGTTTTTTTCTTCTCACACACTCGTGCTGCTTTCTGCCATTTCTTCCCCTCACTTTACACCATAACTGAGTAGAAAAGGAACACAGACAGGCAGCAGCCCAGGGGTAGCACACCTCAATCTCTTGCACTTGCTCCTCGTTGTTGATGTACATCTGCTGCAGAGAGTCCTCCAGCTCTTTGTTGCGTTCCAGGAGGGTCTTGCCGAGCTCCGCTGCCAAATGCAGGTCTGACGAGAGATGGGAGAGAAGGACAGACATAAGCAGAGTTCGCTCTCAGGGCTTTACGGCTAAAACCAGTTGTTCAGGCTTGTTTGTGGATGACTTAATGAAAACCAAGATAAAGAGAACAGGCACCAAATATTACCGTGCATTTATTTTAAAGATCACAATAGTTGTCTTGCAGATTGGTTTCTCTTCACATCATGCTGATAAAAGCCTGCAGTTGTGCGCACAGCAGGAGCCTGAGCTCTGACAACACCTTAACAGTTGCTGATATTTTCTGACACAGCGTGAAGCATCCATTATTCATCCTCCTCTGGTGGATAAAAACAAGCTGGACTGAAGAGGAGGAGAATCCTGCTGGCTCTGTATACTTGAAGCTCATAACAAACATGGGGGAGTGGAGGGACGGGAGGAGACAGAGAGGCACTGACATCCATTACTGAGCAGTGAATGGAGTGTTTTTTCAACCCAACGCAGAGGATAAAAACACAAGCCTGCATGCATGCAGTTCTGCAGGTGTAAAACCCAAAAGATTAGAGCCGATTGGGCTCATTTGCATGTAACACCTCTGCCTTATCTAACATATTTAACAAGCTCCATTTGTGCACGCTGTGCATCCTCTCTGTCGCCTAAAACGCAGCGAGGGGAGGCAAGGACATGCTTCAACAAGACAGAAGAGATAGCAAAACTCCAGCCTGAACCGGAGAGCGCTAATGAGCTGAGGAAGAGGCGTTGGAGGAGAGTTCGCACGGCACCTCACAGTCATGGCGCCGCTTCTGTCCCTGTGGCGGGCACGTGCCGAGAGTCTTCTGTTATATAACTTCTGAGTTCTGTGCAGGAGGCCTTGCTGAGAAAGTCATCCTCATCACAGGGACTGAACTCTAACTCCTCATGCAACAGGACCCCCTCACAGGTCAGATGAAGCTGCAGGACTAACCACACCATCTGCCAGGACTCATTTTCCATGTTTGCCTGATTCTAATAACCACACAGAGGTAGGGGGTGGGTAGGCGAGGGGGGTGGTGTCACCAAATAGTAGATCCGGCAGCAGAAAAGTTGCATAACACAGCATCATTTCTGGGGCAAAATGATGCCAGGCTCTAAAGTGCACGCAGTGTATTTGTGTGGCACAGTGAGAGCTTGACGGTAATTACGCTTCCAGTCTGACCCCGAAAAGCCTCAAATCTCTGATCTCCACTAAGGAGGCTTCGTCCGGGGCTCCCTAATCAGATCAGCCTGCGGGATGGGGACAGAGTGGGGTTGGGGGGGCTAATGACTTTAGTCTGTATGCTGAATGATGCTGAGATGAAATTCTGATGATGGACACACACACAGGGAGTCAAATCCACCTGCCTCTCCATGCACGCTGTACAATGACGCTACAAAGCTGCTTTAGCTCTATGGGTCAGCAGGTAATCAGGAGATGGGGTGATGCTGCTGCAGGAGGACGCAGGCTTTCCAGAGCACAGCTCCCCTCAGACGCACTCTCAGTGAAACTGCAGCCTTTTAAAGCCATTTTTCTGGCAGGGCTGGTCACACAGCAGCAAGGAGGAGCAACAATAAACAGTCTGAGCTGCCTTTGCTGCTCTTTGCTTCTTTCATTTTATTCAAAAATCTACAAAGTTCTGGGGATTTGTTGCACACACTGTGCTGACCTTTTTGTTAGGAACATACACTCAAAATAACGTCATGCAGCTCCACAGCAAGTGGGCTGATGGATTTGAGCGAGAAAAACAGCTTGAGATGAGAGGAAGACATTCAGTCAGTCTGACAGGAGGACTGCTGTCCGAACCACCGCTGACAGGATCGGAGTAATTGATGAGATGAAGGGCAGGCAGCTCCAACTCGTGCATGAGTTGCCTTTAAGAGGTGCAACCTCCTCCCGGTTTTCCACCCACCTCTAAATGCATGAACACCCGGGGGCCAGCGGTTGCTAATAGAAAAGGGGTGGGGTTGGGAGGAGTGGGCTCACCTTGCTCCAGGTCCCGCTGGTCGTACCACGGCTCCTCTTCCTCCGTGACAAACTCCTCCATCCTCCCCGCGCGAAGCATCGATGCTGCCGAACTTCCTCTTCTTCTCCTCCTCCGCCGGCGATGTGAGCTGCCGGTGGTACCGACTGCTCGCCCGGAAGTGACAACGAACAACAGCTCCCCCCCCCCAAATCACTCAGAGAGAGGAAACCTCGGCGGCGGGGACTTCGGTGCACCTGCTCCTTCTCCTTTTTCTTCTCGAAGCGTCCGCAGATATGAAGCACCCCGCATCCGAGCGGCCTCGACGTGAAGCAGGTTGGAGGAGGCTGACAGCGTCTCCTCGGTGTCTCATCAGGCTTTGATGTGCAGCCGCAGCAGCGGACGCAGACTGGCTGCCTGGCGGCAACCGAGTAACCGAGCGCTGCTGGTGCTGCGTTTATGTGCTGTGGGAGAAAAGTGCTGTTTGCAACGTTAGTCTTTTGAGATTCTTCTTCTACTGTTCCCTTAAAGAATTCAGTGCTGTTTTTACCTTATCAGTGAGGTTAATAGACTTTTTTAACAGACCATTTTACTGTGCAGTACTGCAAATATTGATATTGAGCCGATACCAATATCAGCGTTCGTATCAATACTATTGATATTTGGATTGATCCGGCCACTATCCAAAGCTTACAAAAGAGAGATCTGGCCAAAAGGGCCAGCGGAAATTGAAACAAGTAAAACATAATGGTACTATAAACACATTTTAAGTGGCCAAAAAGGGCCGGATTCTTTATAATGTAGGTAAATTAACACATAATCATGAAGATTAAAATATATACACACCCTTTTCGTAAATGATGTTGACTACTGTGTATTTACCAACATAAGCAATGACATTACTCATAAAAAGTGGGAGGCTCTTGAGTCCTACGTTAGCAGGAGTTCCTGAAAGCAGCACTACTAAAGATGACATCATCGTTTACTTGACAGCGTCCCCACCAGGGACGTCTCCTGTACAGTTAATAATAACAACAACAATAATAAGAGACGTCTCACACTGTTTGGTACTTTGTATTCGACACAGACTTTATTGTGAACAATCTGCAGCACAGATTGGCTCCACTGTGGCCACCAGGACTCCCCACAGCTGGGCCTCAGTGGCCATCTTTGCTTTTGGTTTCTTCCCGACTGTGGGGACTGATACAGTCGCCTTTTATATGCTTTCATCATTGGAAACCATGTTTTAGGAAATGAAAAGAAAAAGAAAAAGCCCTGCATCACAGATTCTCCCCCTGCTGAGAGACAGAATATTTTTAAATACAGGAAAATTCAAGCTGGACAGTTTCACAGTAGATTGCATGAATAAAAAAAAACAAAACTGGCTCCAGTATTTAAGACGAATAAACAAAAACATAAAATTTAAGAGCAAGTAAGATAGTCTGCCAGAAACAGAAGCATTAAAACATGTGTTTTGTGCATTTTATTCCCCCGTTGACTTACACGCGAACCCCCCCCCCCCCAGGGAATGAATCTCAATGACTTACTTTGAACTTTCAGAGAAACAAGGAAATCATGGCTTATTTATTCCCTTTTTAATAGCACAAAAAATTTATTAAAAAGAAAATAATAACAGCTTCAAAGTCTTTTTGCTCTTCACGACCCCATCTTTAAACACCACCCAACCATGAATGTCATCTTAAACGTGACAGACGGCTATCAGAGGACAACTGTGACGGCATTTTTAATGTTTCCTGAACAGAGGGCTGCAGACACTGTACAACAAACCAGTATTTTAGCTTTCTCACACACTCACACACACACACACACACACACACACACACAAAGAGAAGGGATTAAATGTTCCAGTATGGCAACATCGGAAGATCCCCAAACCAGCTTGCTCAAAATCGCACGCTGTTGTTTGAATGCCAATAATTACACCTCTGCTTTTCCTGCTATGAGAAGCCTGTGAAAAACCTCAGCTGGCTTCCTGCTCCAAGCACCACTGGGTCTGCATAACTCTGCACTGTGATGTAATAAGGCCATGTGAATTACACACAGTTTGCAGTTTAAAAAGAAGTCTCACACATGCATCTGTCTGATCTCTCAGGCTGCAAAACTGTCCCTGTTTTAATGCTTACTATTTATTAACCCAAGTTACAGTATCAGCAACCATCCTGGAAAACATTTTAAAAGAATAACAAAATAGCAGCAAGTGGACCATAAACCTCGTCAGCAGGCATCTGTGACAAAGCCTGAGGTCATCGTAACCGGAGAAGTTTAGGCACTGTCAAAGAGGAAGGGCTACATATTTCCTCCCCCCATTCATTCACTTTTGGCTGTGGTTTTACAGCTGTGAGGTCTCTTAAGGTGCTTCCAGTCTGCCTCGCTCTCACAGCGCTGGACGCTGCTGAAGAACTTCTTGATGAGAGCCTTGGCCTCTGCTTTCACTGTGGACCCAGAGGCTGGAGTTAAAGAGGACCAGCACACAAAGCAAACTGCAAGTTAGAAATTTCCCATGCACCCTTTACCTTGGCCTTTCCCCCTGCTCCTTCCCTCTGTAAGAAGGTGAGACAGGTAGCGAGCGAAAGACTTAAACAGCTCCTGCGAAATAAAGAAAGAATTTTAATCATTCTGCTTTTAATCGCAAACCTACTTTTTTACAAACACAGCACTCGCTCACCTTTGTGGCAAACTTTCCCTGAGTGTAAAAAGGGTCCAGGTAGCGGACCACGATATCAGCTGCTTCCTTAAGTGTTACAGGCTTGGGCGAGTCAGTGGCCGGGTGCAGGGCTCTCTCCTGCACGTTGGGGTTGAAGGTTACTCTCCTGCTGCTCTCATTCCCGGGCCGGCTGCGCTTCGCCGGAGGGGGAGACTCCGTCATGGTTTTCATGTCATCTGTCACCTGGACACACATGTCATGATTGTTCACAAGCATAAAGTCAGACTCAGGACTCCAGGCAGAACTGAGATCTATGGTTTGGCCTGCCAAAGACTCCAATCTGGATATCTTTGGAAAATGTATAGGATGGTATAAATTTTAGAATTTTAACTGTATTTTCATATGTTTAATGGCTTTCCCCCCATGGTCCTAATAGACATCTCTAAGTAAGAGATAAACCATTAAATAACAGAGTGTTACTGTTCCTTCACAACATACTAGAGAAATTTATGATTTTTACAGATGGTTCACAGAACAGATATATTTAAATATAGGGGATTAAATGTGTGGCTAAACATCTTTACACTATCAGAAAGGAGTTTCACTGGGCCGCCCACTTAAGATCAAAGTGATCTGTACGTGGCCCACGATGTAAAATGAGTTTGACATCCCTTCTTTACAACATGGACTTTAATGAGGAGTTTTCTATTAAAACTAATATCTATCCCCATCATGCTGATGCTCAGTCTGTTATAGAAAAGAGAAATTATGCTGAACAAAAACGAGACTTTGGATTTAGATTGTGTGGATTGTGGAAAGAGGCTAAATGTGTTTTTCTATACTGATAATTCAATATTGTCTGAAGCTATGCAGGAAATTATAAGGAAAACTGAAGAGTGACAGATTTCGACCCACTCCTGCATACTTCAGGTGCTTTGTCGAACACGCTATTTGGTATTTCGTAAAAGTTGCTAAAGCTCCACTGATTGAATAACTGCCAAGCTCAAAACCTCTGGCATTAACATCAGCACAGAAACTGTGCGCCAGGAGCTTCATGTCATGAGTTTCCATGAGTTGCTCGAGCAGTTGCTGAATGTGTAGGTGGCCCAGTTCTTTTGTCCATACAGTGAATGCTAAAATTGTATGCCAACTGACTTCCTGTGGAAAAACCCCCAATCTGAGTGTAAAACAGATTATCATGCTCAAACTCTAATCTCTTAAAACTTTACTTTGTCTTATTTTGTCTTTATACATTTGTCCAAAAGTCTTATTTTTGGACAAACTTATAAAGCCTTTGGAGCACTTCATCTAGCTTCAAACTGCTGAGCGGAAAGACTTGTTTCAAGAAGGACTTTTGTGGGTGTACAGACACCTACCCCGGGAATTTCACTTGTGTTAACCTCTTCTTCACTTGGTTTAAGTTCTTCTTCGTCTTTGTTTTGTCTGTGGGAGAACAGGGGGAAGAAAAAGCAGTTAAAAGTCAATAAAAGGCTTTTTTCCGCTATTTCTGATCAAATTAAGAATCAAATACTCTGTGATGGACGTCAGGTCCTGCTCAGATGTCTCTTGAACTGGTTCTGCAATATCAGCTCCGTCCTCCTCGTCATCATCAGGTATAACAATTATCTCAGATTTGTTTTCTACGAGGATCACATCCTCAGTCTCTGACTGTGCAGCACTGCTCTCTCCTTCTGACGCAGCAGGTGAGTGTGGTTCCTGGTTGATGTATTCCTGGGAGATGGAAGCTGGAGCGGGAGATAAAGCGGCTTCGGGCTCCCTCGGCATCTCCTCCTCATCCTGGCTTTTCTCTGGAGTATGTTTCTTCATGAAAAAATGAGAAATGTTGTGGGAACTCTTTGCTGCTTCCGCCAGCTTCTGCTGCTTCTTGCTCATGGCTCTGCCTCCTTTAGTCGGGCTGCTCAGGGAGGTCGTGACGGCATTTGCTTTGGCTTTGATGGGCGATGATGCATCTGTGTTGGCTTCTTTTCCCTGCATAATGGTTTCTCCTGAGTAGCCATTGAAAAATCCGCCGCTTGTCCTACCTTTGTTAGCCCCTGTTTCCAACATGGAGGGGTTTATTAAATCCTTAGCAGTTATGAAGGGGTTAGAAGAGCCCCGTTGGCCTGCCCCTACCCTCTTACGCTTCAGCTGGGGGGGAAGAAAACATGTTTTCCTCTGAATACTCTGCAGCCACAAAAACCTCCAGTTTTCCTTTTTAAAAAAATTTTTAAAAAATCAAAAAAAAATCTGGGAAAGTAGAAAAGCAATGTTACCGAGTACACCTCAGATGCCAGCGTGAACCCCTGCGGCTCATCAGAAAACGAGGATGAAGAGGAGGATCCAGCCTCTTTGAGTTCTGTTTCTCTGGAATCGCTGCCGCTGCTGCTCCTAGCACCTTCTGCTTTATCTCGACCTGCTGAAGCAGGTGCCGCTTTCTTCATCTCTGTTACCTTGACAGAATAATAGAGCTAAGCATAAACATTTCCCTCTATATGGCAATGAGACATTAACAAAAAGCCTGCACTTACCTTCTTTAGCACCACAGCTTTGTACAAGTTAGAGGACTTGCTGTTTCTGAAGACCTCGTGTTCAATATCCACCGCCAAGGACAGACTGTCAGAGCTGAGAGACAAATGCCGACACTTTGAGAAAAGTTAGTTGTATGTATTTTTTTTTTTTGCAGTATTTTTATGTTTGAGGAAAAAATGTTTAAAAAAAACCAAAAAAATAAAATCAGAATGAATCTAGATAAGTACTTGAGTGCATCTTCTGCCCCCTGCTGGCCTTGAAGCGCCTCCTGCAGGAGGTACAGGCAGTGCTCTCTGGCCTGAAATACAATATGAATCTTATTAACGCCTCGGAAAACGCTCACTTTCTGCTTTTACTGTACAAAATGTCAAACGCCAACGAGCCACAGCCTTTTAAGCTGCTGCGTTTTGTTTTTTTTTAAACGCTGCTTTTCTCATCACATGACCTGAGTCGCTGAAGGACGTGTTCATAAATGCAGCAGATATGAGGAATGTGTGCGTAGTGTTCAAGTTTTGTCTTGTACCTTTACACTGAGCTTGGGAATTCTCTGGCTGCTGGCCTCTCTAAGCGGGCAGTCGATATCTACACAGCAGAATAACACCGGTTACAAAACAGGACAGAGAGAGTTATTCACAATCATTTTTACTGTTCGTGTTACACGTTACCTGGAGGAACAAACTCTTCCCTCTGGCTGCTGTCGTTACCCTAAATAAACACGAGCACAGGCAGAAGGGAAGCCTTCAGTATTCACACGTGTATTAAAGCCAGAACATAGAAGACAACAGTGAGCATTTATTATATATGGCTTTGGGACCACGACGCAATTTTTTGTTGTTTTGCTTCTGTACACATCACATCACTGAATGTGCAGACTTTCTCATTTAATTTAAGGGGTTATCAAATAATTCTGCATTAACTGTTTATTAAAATGAACTGGAGAAACGAATATAGATTGTTTTTAATACTTGGATGAAGCGTAGCCTGCCGTTTCCCCCCTTGAGCTGCTTGGCCTGGACTTCATCCACCTTCAGTTGCTTCTTGTTTGAGTCTCTTTGCATTTAGCTTTGTATTTAATAACTTTAAAGCATGCTCTGTTGGTTAGAGATCAGCTGACTGGCTTGGCAATTGAAGAATCTTCCATTTCTTCTCCTTCAGAAACTCTTGAGTTGCTTTGTGTCATTTTCCATTTGTGCTGTGAAGCTCGGATCAGTTTTGCAGCATTTTTCTGAATCTGAGCAGAGAGTATAGGCCTGTGCACATCCATCAGCAGTCACCATCATCAATAAAAGCTAGTGATCTATATCCGCTGGCAGCCACACATGCCCATCTAGATCACTGCCTCCGCCATGTTTGACAGGTGATGTGGTATGCTTCCAATCACGAGCCGTTTCTCTCCATCTCCAGATTTCTCTCAGCGCTGAACTGTTTTCAGGCTCTTTTGGATATTTTGTGATCTAGCCTTTCTGTTTCCATTCATCGAGCCATCTCCATTTTAGACGTTGTTAATGATGACTGTTAAAGACTTTTTTTTTTTTTTTTAGACATTTTAAGGATGTTTTTCATAACCATAGAAATAATTCCGTCATCATCCACGTTTTTCAGGCGTTTTGATGTTGCTGAGCTGGTCAGTGCACTCAGCATTTTTAAGAAAGAACATGACTGTGTGATTGGCCACTCTCTCTCTCTGATAGTTACTTTGTTTTTTCAGTCTAATCCACCTCTGATATTCTTCTGCTTAACATTTCATGAAAATAACACAAAGACGGATAACGGGGGACTGTGTGTACAAATGTCTGTAGCTTCCAAACAGCTAATGCGACAGTTTTGTAAAAACTTTCAGAGTTAAAGCTGAAAGTTGGCACTTCAATCGCATCATGATGGCTTGATTTAATATCCACCACAATTAACAACATTTTATCATCGTCCAAAAGCCTGTGCATGTGTAGTTGAAGTGCAGAATGTCTCTTTAATGTATAAAGAAAGAAAGATAAAAGAACCATAGTTTTAAGCTAGCAACATTTAAATGAAGCTCTGAGCAACGAAGCCCTGAGGCATCAATAACCTCCATAACTCTCCACACACTATAATGACTTGTTTGTTCTTCCTGCTCAGTTTCTACTTTTTTTAAATAATCATGGCATTCCTGCTTTTTATGCTATGTTATAAACAGTTTGGCCAACCTCCTCTTGGACCTGATGAGGAATACTTTAGTTCAAATGTTGTAAAAATTCCACTGAACATGTGGGAGCCATTTAGCAAAAGCAGCATTTACAGGGCCTGATAGCCCCAGATGGCTTACAGATGTGCAGAGGCACAACACAAACACTCTGGAGATGCTGTCCTTACATTTAGAAATAACGTATATATTTTACCCAAAGAGTATGAGCTGATTTTCTCTCTTTTTTTGTGGTAATCACCTTCCGCATGCTCATCTGCTTCTTGAAAAGCTCAGAAAACTCCTTCTTCCTCTTAAAAGGATCATCTTCACTATAACCTTCCCCTTCGTCATACCTGCGAAGCAAAACATCGGTGTTAACCTACAGGATCAACCATCAAGTCATAAATGCAAGCGGGACATTTCACACAACATCACTAAAAATCGTCCTGCCTTTCAAAGCCGTAACCCTTCTTTCCTCCTCCATAAGTGTCCGGCTGGAACCCGAACGCTCCCTTAGGCTCGCTGCTCTGAGCCGCACCGATCTTGGTGCTGAGCGTGGCCGCTCTCTCCAGCTGCGCTCGCACCAACTTGGGGTTACGGCAGTAGTCGCAGGCCCCCGCGCAGTTCGGCGCCGTGTTGCCGAAAAACTTTGAGATGGTGGCATGGCGGCAACTGAAACGAGAAAAGAGCTACCGTTGAACAGACGAGTTAAAGAAAACACACTCTGCAGTTTGCAGTTGCAAAAAGGCATCATCTCATCTTTCTGATAATGTTTTAGAAACAATATTGATCTTTTAGTTGTTGTGTAACCACCACATCAATCCCCATAATCAATACTTTTGTTATGAAATAGGTCAAGCGCCACTCTTTGTCCCATGAAAAACACAACGCAGTTGCATCAACACTAACCCTAACTAACTGTTATCGACGGATATGAAGGATGGATGCAGAGGCACAAAGTCTGGATTTGGAAACAGTCGTTCAGCGTTGTTTTCTTACAATTTCAAGGTTTTTGAAAAAAATAAATAAATACTATTAATGTCTGACAGCAGGTCACCCGCTTCCTCTGCAGCATGTTTCTGTTCCCTGCTTTAGACGGGATTTTCTTTTCAGAAAAAAGGTCTCTTGTATCACACTATCATATCCAGCATTACGCAACGGCCAGTATTCACACATCCACACACACACACACACACACACACACACACACACACACACACACACACACACCAGCACTTGGGAAACAGCCCATTAGACGAGTCATTTCAGCAACATACCAGCTACCTTGCTAGAAGTGGAAATGCTGCCACCCTCCCTTTCATGAAACAAAGAGAAGCACTAGAAGAGGTGGGGAACGACAGAGGCAAACAAAGCTCTGTGAAGCAGGACTATCAAAGAGAAAACAGCCTTTGAGGCAGACAAAGAAAAGTAAGACACAGCAGTAACTACTCTGTGTGTGCGCGTATGAGACAGCCACAAATCAAAAAACCAAAGAAAACAAACAAAGGGAGCAACAAGAAGCCTGGAAGAGGGGAAGAGATGAGAAGACTCAAAGCGACTGAGGAGTCAGAGCAGCGTGAAAGAGGGCAGAAGAGCGCTGGATGAAATTTGTTATCGTCTACTTTCCCCCCCTCACGTGCAGTTTGTCATCAGTGACAGTGGAATTAACCCTCTTAACTATATCTCAACCTCCACCGCTAATCTCAGGCTCGCCCGAGCACCACTCCTCCTCCGGATGACGTCCCCACAAACAAATTAGCACGCAGCCTAAAGCAAAGGCACTCAGCTGGCAGCTCCGTCAGGGGAAAGAAGAGAATGACACGTTTCCGACCGACTCCTAATTGCCAACTGGTTTTGCGATTTCTGACAGTTTAGGCTCGGCCAAGTTTCACAAAAAAACCAAAAAAAAAACAACCCCAAACTAAACAAACAAACAAAGAAACAACAAGAAGTTTCCGATCAGCAGGTAAGTGCTTTTAAATGTTTCTGTGCGAGCGCAGCGTGAGAAAAACAATTCAAGTAGACGAATGTGTAAAATGTGTTTAAAAATAGAGAATTTCTCAGAGTCACATGCATGTGATCTGTAAATACTGTTCATCGTTTTAACGAACATACAGTCAGCTCCAAAATCTGTTATTAATCAGCATCGCGTTCCACACAAGCTCACGGTCTCAGGTAGGAACAGTCCGCATGGTTGGAAAATCAATCCTTCCTTTTCTCCTGACTTACACTTTCATACTAGGATTTTTAAAAAATAGCATGAAAATATTTTGTAGCATTAAATTCCCACATCACTGTGTGTAGCATAGCTATAATACATGTGGCCCATTTAAGCTGTTTTTATAAAAGTACTGAGTTAGCTCTGTGGCTTTTTTCCAGTGAGCAGAGCAGATATGTATTACTGGATTTTACTGGAAACAACACATTACACTTATACACAGTTAAAGCAATGCAGCACAACCTTTCCCCACATTTAAATTTTCAAAGCCAGGAAGGACAAGTTAGCTTGTGATCATGCAAATCTTCCCCCGATCTCATCCTGGTTTTGAGTATATGTGATACAGGTTTCTGACAAGGAACACGAGACACATACACTTGCATAAATTACACAGTGCAGGTTTACAGATCCTGTGGGTGGAGTTGATCCCTGATCTGATCTGTCACCAGCTCGGCCACTGAGAACAAAGAAAGCTGTGAAACCTGGCTAAGGTATGCCACAGTATCCTGATTTCTAACAGTGTACTTTGGATAGTATTACCACCTTATCCACACTTCTGGAACCAGGATGTTTACATCCAGAATACTCAAAAGCATGTGATCAGAAGGAGGATACACTACCATACACTACCATAACTCCTCTGAATTATCAAGACGTCATGTTGACCCCCAAGTTTCCAGGCTTTGTCCTCAGTGCCAGTGTAATAACTCATATTGTAGTTATTTTCAATAGTTTTTATCCTTTTATGCTTCGTACTGCAAGTGTTAGTTACAAAGAACTCTCAAAACTAGAAATGCCACACGCTGTCACACCCATTCCAGCAATTCAGCACCAGCTCAATGACTTGCCACCCTACCACCGCCCATTGCACACACTGAAGTGTCTGCAGAGCCGTCTGATTAACACATTTATCACAGAGAAGGGCCTCGTTCTGTTCCTCTTGTTAACTCAACCCATATGTGAATCAGCCCGTCTGTTTACGATACTCTCATAAACAGAGCAGCTTCTCTATTAATCGAAGGTCGGCGGTTCGATCCCCACCTCTTACAGCCTGCATGACAGAGCAGAATATTGTTCCTCCAGAACACTTTTAAACCCGGTTGGATTAAAATTGTTCAGGCACAGAAAAAGCACCAGTGCATTTACCGCTTTCTATCAGACACACGTTTCTTCTCGGGCAGTGAGATTCCTGCCTTCTCATGACAACCCGCCCACTAAACCACAGGCTGAAAAACTGCTTAGCTCTGACATGTAAATAGCAATTCCACCTCGCCCCACTCACAGTGTCACCAGTGAGCAACAGGAGAAATACCTAGATTGCAAGGGAAATAAAAGAGGTGCTGTATACCTGTCTTCACTAGGATGGATGCCAGAGAACAGACGCTGAACCTCCTTGGCAGAATCTGGGTCAAGCTTCAAGGTCTGCCCAACGCCAACCCCATAGAGCTGGGAGCTTTCTTCGTCCTGCTAACTTTTATTCGTGAGTTTTTGGTCGATATGTTTTTTTTCCCCCCACATTGCTTGTTCATCAATAAGCTGGTCATGACATTGTTTATTTGCTGCTCTCCCACAGTTGTAGTCCTGCTCATCACAGTGGTGACCTGCGCGAGCTTCTGCTGCGGCTGCTGCAGCTGCTGCTGTCGCAAGAGGAAGCTAAAGGGTCCCGACCTTTGAGCAAAAACAGACACAACTGCAAGCTCTCCACACAGCGAGTCCTGATCGTGTTTTAGAAACACACACACACAAGAATTGTACAGGGTGCATGCTGTGCAGCACTAAAGAACCTCAACCCTTGGACAACAAAACACCTGCCAAACACCGTAAAGGATGTCCTGCAACGCTGCCAAACACACCTGCTCGAGTCAACAGGCTTTCAGGAGAGTCCACATTCCTTGGAGCATCACTGCACTCCCAACAGCGATCCCTGAGGACAGGGCCGGGCCAACTCCAGCTGTGTGTGAATCAGGCAGAAACTTCTTGGACCATACAGGACTGAACACGTGTATGAAACTAACTTTAGGCAAACAGTGAGAAATGACTGGGAATGCCCGATTGGATTGTTTTTTCTCAGAGCCTTCTAAACATAATGATGTGTCACTCTAAAGTAATGAGAACTGGCAGTCAGACTTCTGAGTTAGTCAAGAGCCTCAAGCAGGAAGCAGCTTTCAAAGGATGGTAAGAGAGGAAATCTGCCCTCTGCTGTCCAGAAACAGAAATGCACTCTTTATCTAAAACTGCACGTTACATACTGTGGAACAGGTGAAGGCGTTGTGTTGTGATGTAATGCTTTAAGCCTGCACTTATTGTCAGTTATGCTTTGATCTGTATGTAAATAATAATAAAAATAACAATAATTATAACCTGTCACCGCATGTGTGAATCCTTTACTTACCCTTCTTGTTCACAAAAAGACACCATGGCTTCAAAGTCAGTCATTGCGGTTTTGTCAGTGTCCTTTGCAAAGCCCCGTTTTTCCTGCAGACACATTTAAACACATATAAAAACTGTGCAGCAAAGAGCTTTCCATCCTGCTCTGCTGCTAATCTGACCTGCTTTCTTGCCACTTCCTGCCGAATGAGGAAATTAATTTGCTCCTTATCTCTCGGGGAGTAGTATGTGCGACAGGCGGAGGGCAGGCCATCTCTCCCTGCTCGCCCAGACTCTTGGTAGTAGCTGGCCAGAGACTTAGCGAGGTTCCAGTGAGCTACAAATCTGCAGAAACATTTGAATACACAATGGCAGGAAAAAAAAAACTAGATACAAGAAGAATGCGAGTGATAACTGTGCATTTGCAGCCTCACCTGACATTGGCCTTATCTACTCCCATGCCAAAGCTGATGGTAGCCACAATAACCAGCACTTTCCCCTGCATCCACTCATTCTGTACCCCTGTCCGATCTGTTGCCTTCAAGCCTACAAAAGTAGAGCTCAAACACTAAATTTTACACATCCTATACACAGATCAGGCATAACATCATGACCAGCTGCCTAATATTGTGCTCATTCTGCTTTTGCTGCCAAAAAACAGCCCTGACCCATCGAGGTATGGGACTCCGTTAGACCCAGAAAGGTGTGCTGTGGTGTTGGGCACCAAGATGTTAGCAGCAGATATTTTAAGTCCTGTAAGTTGCGAGGTTGGGCCTCCGTGGATTGGACTTGTTTGTCCAGCACATCTTTGGGCAAGACACTTCACCCGTTACCTACTTGTGGTGGTCAGAGGGCCCGGTGGGAGGCAGCCTCGCCTCTGTCAGTGCGCCCCAGGGCAGCTGTGGCGGCTGTAGCTTGCCATCACTAGTGTGTGAATGTGTGTGTGAATGGGTGGATGACTGAACATGTAAAGCGCTATACAAATACAGGCCATTTACCATTCAAACAGGCCACAGCCATCAGAGAATACAAGTCCCATGAAGGGGTTAACATAGTCTGAAGCAATGCTTAGGTAGTTGGTACAAGTCAAAGTAACCCAAAGTCACCCAAGGGATCCCAGCAGAACATTGCCCAAAGCACAACACTGCCTCTGCCAGCTCACCTTCTTCCTATAGTGCATCCTGGTATCCTGTTCCCCAGGTAACTAAGCATCTGACCATCCACAAAAAATGTGATTCAGACCAGGCCACCTTCTTCCATTGCTCACTGGTCCAGCAATTTGAGCTACAGTAGCTAATCTCTTGGATAGCCAGCCTTCATTACCCCCGGTTCACCACTGCTCCTTTCTTGGAACACTTTTCATAGATACTGACAACTGCATCTAGGAACGCCGCACAAGAGATGTCGTTTTGGTGATGCTCTGATCCAGTCTTTTCCTGCTAACACATGAACTTTGAGGACAAAATGCTCTCTAATATTTCCCACCCACTATGAGGTGCCACAATGAAGGATTAATGAGTGTTATTCCCTTTACCTGTCTGTGCTCATAATCGTATGCCTGATCAGTTTATATAGATGTAAAAAAAAAAAAAAAAAAAAAAAAAAGGGGAAAAAAAAAAAAAAAAAAAAGGAGGTAAAAAAAATAATAAAATAAAATAATTTTACCTGCATGATACGGCTTAGCTACGACTCCAAGCTTCGTCAGCTGGTGAGCTACCGTCTCACAACCTTCCCTGGTCCGACAGTACACAATCCCACATCCCTGTTTACGAACACCAGACAGTTTGATTAAGCCAGAGTTTGCATGAAAGAAAATGGCAAAGAGTGTTATTCCTCCACTCTAGGCAACAAAATCAGTTGTATTCACACAAGAAAATGCTGTGTGAGCTCAATCAAGCCGTTAATAACAACAGAAATGTTATAAAACAGAGAAAAGGCACACAAACAATCCTGAAATAAAATTTAACAAAAAGTCATTCTAGAAGTAAAACATACAGGTGCTAAAATGCTTCAATAATTAAAAACTTGTTCTGTTTTTTTTTTTGGTTTATTTTGTTTGTTTTATTTTATTATTATTTTTTTAAATGTAAATGGCAAAGTCGTTTAAACCTTTTTATAAGTGATGCTTAAGGATGGGAATTGATAGGAAATCAACCACTTTAAAGAACTCTACCAATTCTGCCACAATAAGTATTCAAATATCCATCCAGAATTAAACTAGAAGCTAACTGTTGGGTACCAAAAGCATCTGGTCAACATGCAACTTGCTAAGGGACATTTGATCTAATCTAATCTAATTATAGGGGTTGTATCTATTTATGGAGCCTGTATCTACACTTTCGACATTGTGTGGATCAGAGAAAATCCCAAGTCAATTATTTTGCACCCAATTCTTGTTTTTTAAAGTCACATACAATCATTCCCCAATGCAAAAAGAACAGTTTAAAAAAAAGTAATTAAAAGCTCAGAATTTGCATGACATTCATGCCCATGATGAGTATTTTTAAACTTGTGGCCAAAAATGTAAACCCCTTAGGCAAACTGTCGCTACTCTATCTGAATATTTCTGTTTGTAAAAAGGATAACACATGACAGCCTACAGTCTACAAACCTGTCCGTTAGATCCACCTCCGAGTGATAATGTTTTCTTAATGAAGGCACAAAGGTGGACGTATGGGTTTGGCAGCAGCTCCCTGAAAATCACATCATAGTGCAAGTTACTCCGGAAGACGGGTGTAAGAAAAGAAAGCGGCGAGGACAGCCTCAGGGACTGAATGATGTCCTCCTGTACATTCTTGGGTGCTGTTGCTGTTAAGGCCAAACAGGGAACTCCTTGCAATCGAGCCCGCAGTTCACCCAGCTTGAGGTAGTCTGGTCGGAAATCATGGCCCCACTGCGAGACGCAGTGAGCCTCATCCACAGCCAGGTAAGACAGCAAGCCACGGGAGCACAGGTCCATCAGGCAGGGCTGGAACGCGGGCGAGGCCACCATCTCTGGAGTGATGTAGAGAAGCTTTAGCTTCGGGTTGCTGCTCCCCAGGTCGGCCAGGATCAACCGGCGCTCACTCACTGGGAGCTTAGAGTTGATGGAGCAGGCAGGGATGTTTAACTCCTTCAAGTGATCCACTTGGTCCTGGATAGAAACACGAACAGGGGTTAAAGCAAACCTGATACTGCAAAACTTATTTGAAGGTTTTGGATTGGAGCTCAGGAGCTAGAGACAGACGCTAACCTGAATGAGAGCGATTAACGGGGATATAACCAGAGTAATGCCCTCAGCAAGCACTGCAGGCAGCTGGTAGCAGAGCGACTTTCCTGCTCCAGTAGGCATGCACACAAACACATCCCTGTCACCTGCAGGAAGACCACAGAGACCACCGTGTTACACATTATTCTGTCTCTCGCTGTCTGTGAAAACCAACTGAACCTCACATTCAAAACTAAAGACAAACAGCAGTTATGTTAGCTTGCTAACGTTCATCTAACAGAGAGGCAGACAGGAAAAATGAGCCGACTTACCTCTTTGTACTGCTTTAACAACATCTTCCTGCAGTTTAGACCTGAAGTTGTCGAACCCAAAGTGGGTTTTTAAGGCCTGTTTTAAATTTGTTGTCATCGTTTGACTACCTGCTGGGAACTCATATAAATCTTCTTAGGCATCGTCGCGCAGTGATTGCGTCATCACGGGCGCGTAAAACACAAAAAAAATGTAAAGAAATATTTTGTTTGTTTGCTTCTTTTAACGGCGTTAAATTCAGTTTGAATATATTTGTTATAGAATTATTTGATTTAATTTTTTGATTAAAATTGTATGCGTTATTTTGTATCTGCATTTTGTCATGGTGAAAGAGTTAGAGTTCTGTGATTGGTCCCGCTGATACGCCTTTCAGCTTCTATCTATCGATAACAAATAAGTCCTGAATTTCCTAAAAATAAATAAATAAATAAATAAATAAATAAATAAATAAATAAATAAGGACCTTTAAACCATACAAACGTCACATGCAAATTATGGAAAAATTCTGTAGTTGTACTGAAGAGGATTAGTATGGAAGAGGATTATGGCCACTGGGGGGAAAAAGTGGGCACATGTTTTTTTGTTTTTCTTCTTCTTTTCCAGAATTCTGAGTAAAAAAGTCTGAATTCTATGGAAAATTAAAGGTCAGAATTCAAACTTTTTTCTCAGAATTTTCTTTTTTTCCCCCTCAGAATTCTGACTTTTTTTCCTCTGAATTATTTTCAAAATTCTGACTGTAATCTCAGAATTCTGACTTTTTTCTCAGAATTTTCTTTTTTTTCCCTCTCAGAATTCTGAAAATAATTCTGATGAAAAAGTCAGAGTTCTGAGATTAAGGTCAGAATTCTGAGAAAAGAAAGTCAGTCAAAAAATGAGGAAAAAAGAAAAGAACTATTTTCAGAATTCTGACTTTTTCCTCAGAACTCTGGAATAGAAGAAAAAAGACGTGCCCACTTTTTTCTGGTGGCCCTAATCCTCTTCCGTACATTTACATTGTTTAGGATCATCGTCATGTTGAAAAATGAAGCCACTACCAATCAAATGTTTTCAAGGTTTTGTTGCATCATAGATTATAATGTAATCTAGTTCTTTTTTTCAGTTTTTTTTTCTTTCTGCTTTTAATTTTATCAATCTTGATTAGATCCCCAACACTGCTAGCTAAAATAGAGCCCCAAAACATGACAGGGCCTCCACCATTTTGCAGATGGCTGTAGACACTCACTATTGTATTTCTCTCCTGACTTCTCCCATACATATTGACAACAATTTCAACCAAATACTTCAAACTCACATTCATCACTCTTTAAGACCTGTTGTCACAGACTTTCAATCCAGTTCTTTTGTCATTTGGAATGGCTCAGCCTTTTCCCTTAACTTAGATGTGCTAAGTTTTCTGCTAATAGCTTTTTGGGAACCTCCTTGTTGGTGAAAAAATACTAATCCATGCCCGTCAAATAAAAGAAAGGATAATAAATTCAAACTTGTGCACTCAATTCTTGTTTTTTACAGTCATTCAAAACATATGCCGTACAATCATTGCACTCTGGAAAAAGGACAGTTCAAAGAAATAATAAGAAATCCAAAATTTACACAACATTCATGCCAATGATGAGTGTATAAATTGTATATAACTGTATATATTTTAAATACATTACCAAACAGAATATCAGTAGTATCAATAAAGACATGAAGCATCAAGACATAGATTTGGTTTATTTATTATTCACACGAGTGCATTTTATTGCTGGATTAATAATGCACAATACATCACATTAACACTATAGGTTTCTCTTGAAAGAAGATGACGGCATTTCATTAGATGGCATTTCATCACGTATGTGAGCAAAAGGGTTGCACTATAACTCTGTAGTGAGAAAATGGAAGCAACAATCACATTAAAGCAGCAGCATAGAGAGTGGTCACAAAGTGAAGCTATTCAGTAGCACATTTAAGGTCTTTTGCAACCTCCCTGTGATTTGGGATTGTTATACTTCACTATGATGTCTACTGATGTTTTTTTTTAAAGGAAATGCCCACGGAGGGAAACTCAACCCCACATGCAAGATGTGGAGCACAGACACTGGGTTTTGGCTGCTGGAGACCTGATAACCAGATCCTTGATGATCTCCACTGTGCCAAACAGTGGGAAAAGCTTCTCATCGAAGCTCTCGTTGTAGGTGTAAATGTGGAAATGTTTGTCCACATCATAGAAGGACAGCTGGTTGTTGTCATAGTCGAGGTAGACGCCCACCTTGCGGGGGATCAGGCCGGGTGGCAGCGCGGTGAATGGCACCGTCAGCGCCTTAAGCTCAGTGCCCCTCTCCAGCCGCAAGGTCAGGTACCCCGTATCTGTGTTCAGCGACTTAAAACCTTTCCTCAGGGCCGACTCTTTAGCAACGCCCAGCCGCCAGTCTCGCTCTCCCACTTCCACCTCCCAGTAGTGGCGACCAGTGCCGTAGCCCTCCGTTCCAACGGCACACCACCAACCGTCAAAACGCTGGTGGTAGTTGGGAATATCTTTTCTCTCAAAGCCACAGCGCATCCTTTTCTCATCAGTAGAGATGAGCAGATCAGGGTTGGCCGTGTCCAGATCCAGGGTCACCTCCACTAGAGGGGAAATGTGAAGAGGTTTAAATTACAAAACAGGTTGAGCAAAGATTATATGGGGGAAAAAAGCTGATTAAATATTTAATTTTGTACCTGCAGCATCTGCAATCCAATCCCACACTGCCAAAAAAAAGGGAAAATAAAAGTAAGTGGATCTAATAGTGTAAATGCACCAGCATGGGAATAGTAATGTGTGATTCGTGGTCTACAGTATCTCACCTGGTTGAGGGATGTAGGATATGGCACCTGGAAAAAGAGAATGATAAACTCATAAGAGGGTAAATATTTCCAAAGAAACAACCAAAGTCAGCTTGATTTACGATTTACAAACCGATCTTCTGAGTCTTCTGTTTCCACAGAAGCCACTGCTGTGGGATGGTGTCCTGTAGGAACAAACAACAAAGAGGCCTCATTGATTAACTGCAGCGAGTCATGCAAGCTGTAAAGTTTGACCTGTGGATTACAGAAAGAACTTCTACCTTGTCAGGCCGCTGTAACATTAAAGTCCACATAAGCAGCTCCATGGCGGTCAGCAGATTGGGAGCACGGCCCCAGCGCCAGGCGGACTGCACGTCCTCCAGATTCTTCACCACTGGTTCTCCGGGCCACACACTTTGCTGCAGAATGATCAATGTCAATAAAAAACAATGAGCAAACTTATTTTTTGTTTTGAAGGAAATATTAGTTGTATGTCTGAACCTCCCACCTCAGGCTGGGCTCTTATATCCTTGATCCATTCGAGAATAACAGCTTTGGCCTGCTGCAGGTCCTTCTCACTCGTCACATCGGGCTGTTTGCCCTCATTCATCTCTGGCCAGCCATCAGTCTGCATGGGTCTCATCTGCACAGAGAAAAACACACATTTATTAAATATACCTCTATACCTAAAAGACGTGTAGTTCTACTGTGACTATTAATTTTCTGCAGGAATCTGATGTTTCCTTTTAGGTCATCTGACTGTCCACATGTTCACAATTCATAAGATTTGATCATATTTGGTCAGGTTTTAATTCAGCTTACTTCTTCCAAAGTCTGCTCAAGGTCACATTTGTCATTTTATGGGCACATTTCCATTTTCTCAGCATAACCTTCATGCACACTACTTACACTCTCACCAATATTCAATTCAACCCTTTCAGCAAAGTCATTAACACAAGGTTCCCAGTGCATGCATACAATAATAAAGTGAGAACTTCCTGGAATGCCAAATCATGTGATAGCTTGAACTATCGCTCTGTCACACGTTGTATCTTTTTAGATTGTAACGACCATGATCTTACTGATCATCCTATTAGCTGGCCATTCAACTACTAGACTTGTAGTCAAGACCGCCTAAACCAAGACCAAGGCAATACCAAGACCAAGTCAGACAGAGTCAAGACCAAGACAAAGTCGAGACGAGTCCAAGACCGAGACTAAAAAGTCTTTAAACTGCAGCTAGATGCTGGTTCGTTTACAGGTGTCAGGCATATTTACAGTATGTGTTTTTGCGATGCACTCGCACAGCCCTCCTCACCGCTGTCTACTGTCTCACTCACTTACTGAGAGGACAGACGCACTCTCCACTTGACTGCCGCGTCTCTCACCCTCTCTGTTTGTCACATAATGATATTATCCTATATCCTTGCATGTGATTGGCCACAATATGGAGGGATTGGAGCATAGCTGGGCCACTGTGTGAAAGCTGACCAGCGAAAGGAAATTAAGTGAGGAGCCGGCTCTCGCTCAATGGGAGTCGACTCTTCTGATTCACTACAAAGCACTCTGTAAGCACAGCTCTTAGAGCTGATGCTTTTGCGTATGAAACATTATCGAACGTTATGTTGTGTGTCATGGATACTGTTGACTCCAAATCTCCCGACCACTATGTCGATCTGAGAGAGCAAGACCGAGACAGCAAGACGAAGACGAGACCGAGGGATCCAAGACCAAGACCACATAAAAGTGGTCTCGAGACATCCAACTCCATCAACTACCCATTCATTCATTCCTGTCCAGATCTATTAGAAAGGCATAGTTGAGGCTAACATCAGTAGTATGGTCAATGCTATGACATACTGACATGTAAATATATTTTCAAGCTTTTTAAGGCAATGATTACTGCTGGTTACTGTATGTAGTCATGATACTTCTGAGCTTAAATTTCTCATTTGCTGTTTGTAGAGAACTTGTAGAAAGTACAAAAGGTGGACATAGCTACGGCGACTTTCTGTAGTGGTGAGCGATTTCACCGGCACCATCTTGGTATCAAAAAACTGAATGTAAAGACGTATCAACCTGTGACACCACTTGCTTGCTAGCTAATTGCTTGCAACCGACAACTCACTGCCAGTGAATGAGCTGATAATACCGCAGATAATCCTGCTAAAACATGATTTAACCAAGACTTTCAAGACAGAAATCTTCCCATAGACTTCTATTGAGGTTTTGCAATCATTATGGATGTGCAAAAATCATGGCGACAGTGTAGGACCACTAAAGTCCCAGTAACACAGTACTAGAGACCTGGTCATGAGGGGAAAATTATTATATGAAAATGACTGCTAAAGCCCCATTAACAAAGTCTTACTGACTAATCAGTGACCTCCTAGCAACCACGTGTTACTTTGGGAAAAATGTGTATTCCTCAACTGGTTGGCAAAACCTCCTTGTGACTGCTGCAGTGGTAGTTTGGATGAAAGTAAGGGACTTAAGTAAGGCTACAGTAAGGCTGTAGGGTAACTGTAAAAGTGTGACACAAACCAGAAGTGTCAGCCTTACTATCACTAAGCTAGTGGTTAGCAAATATTTGTAGACAAGCATGTAAAACTGCAGGCAACTCTAGTCTGCTAGCTCAAGTAATCACTGCAAGGTTTTGGGGAAGTCTCTTCTTTGCATGATTGTATCAGGTCCAATATGTTGGACAAGTCTCACACAATATGCACATGGTGTCAAGTGGGAAACTTCAATAGGACTCAGTCTTTTTTCAAACACAGCTATCGCCATCTGGTGGCCTTCACTTAGAATGCAAGTTCCACTTCCACATTGACTTTATTTTTCCAGAAGCTACATTCATCTTTACTGTCTGTGGTTGAACTAGAATAATTTGTCCTGCATATGACTGTTTGCGACCATCCTTGACTCCACAGTGTATTTGAATTATCATTGGCTTGTGCAATACAGCCAATCAATGGCAAAACAATAGTATATCACTTCCCACACAAATGATGCTTTGGTACTTTTCAGTTAAACACCTTGCTTTCCAGCATGGAGGCCCACTGTAGGATGAAGGCCCTGCAGAGAGGAGTTGGCCAGATGTCATTTTGGTTCCAGATGTGCTCCAGCATTGCTGATCTCTGCAAGGGTAAAATGGAGAGAAAAACACTGGATTGATGAAGACTGCTAATTATTTCAGAGTTTAATAATTCCTTCATTAGGCTGTAAACAACAGTGATGATCAGCGTCACTTTTGGCATTAAGAGAAAACTGTTACAATGACACAATCCCATTCATCCTGAAAGCGCACACTAAGACAGTGAGGGAATGCAAGCATCAGTTCAGGTTCACAAGACGTTTTTACCTGACACACTCGGCCGATGTCTCTAGCCAGTTCCACAACGAACAACTGGTCCTCATCCAGGGGCTCCCTCTTCTCTTTCTTTGCCCTCTTGTGCGAATCCTGCGAGGAAAATACAAGTAAAGGATTTTCCGTGAGAAAATGCTGGAGTAAAGACGAGTGTTCGAGCCACAAAGAAAGACATTTAGACAGCATTAGTGCTGGTTCACAAGGGCTTTAGAAAGTAATAAGGCCAACTGGGAAAGGGGGCGGTCACTTAGCCTAATCAAAATGCACATCGGGGCTCTGATCCTGTCAGCAGAAAAAAACAGCCTCTGTCTCAGTTCATCACATCAACTCCCTGCATAGAGTAACCCCCCTTTTTACTTACATTAAGCCAAACACCAACACCAAACAGGTAAGATTATAAAAAAAATGTATTATGTCAGCTGTCTACCTGAGTATAAACGTGACCTCCTGCCAGGGGCCACGTTTGAACATTAAACACACAATATTTTTATTAGAGTGTACAGAAATGGGTTACCTTGATCTTGGCCGTCAGGTTTTTGGCCGGCTCCACCATGAAGTGAAAACACTGCATCATTTTGGCTGGCCTGTCCTAACATGACACACAAAACACACAAAAAATTTAGCTTTAGCAAACTACCCATTCATTCATTCCTGTCCAGACCATGTGTCATCCTGACAAGCAGCATTACGCGGTAATGAAGCATTTATGCACAATCTGCTACATCTCAGAAATCTGATGGCAACTCCATGGCAGTAAAAACAGCAGTGAGTTATCTCACTGCTGCTCCTCAAACCCCTAAGGACTTGTTATTGTCCTTGGTGTCTTCTAGGAGGTGAATGCTGAAGTGGAAAATGGGCAATGTTTAGTTCCAAAACACTGGGAGGTCAAGTAAATCAGTAAATACATGACGATGATGGAAACATCACATGGCCTTTTGGAGATCAGGACGTAACAATAACAGTAAAAGGTGAGGGATGCAGCGGTGGAGTTTTGGCAAGTTATATAAAGGATCAACAAAGTTAATGAAGTCATAGATGCCACACGTATGCAGAGCACAAAGTCTTTAAGAAGGTCATCGAGCAGAAGCAGAGAACAGCAGTGATTATTAACTTGAGCAGCAGTAAAGCGATAAAAACAAGCAGTCTGAGGCAGGAAAGGCCCAGATTTTCTGTCTCCCTGCCTTATTTACTCTGTATGTCACTCACTCTGGCCTTTTTCTCTCCCTCATCATCTGCAGAAGAATACAGTGTGAGCTCAGTCTGTGTCTGGTTGGCACTGCATCAATTATCATGACCAGACAAAACTGGTTCTCAGGCTGAGCAGGACGTACAAAACCCCCCCACAACAAAACACAACACAATGCAATTAATAAAGCCTGTATTTGCATGTAATATCACCCCTTGTTTCATGTGAATAAACTGTGTTTCTGTGCAGTTTGAAGACGGCTCGAAATAGCGCTGGTTAGGCCCACTTTCATATACAAAACTAAGCTGCACCACTCAGGAATCTACCAACAACACGCACCTGTACATACACGTCAATGCTGCGTCACACAGGAAAACAACAACAGCAATCACAACACATAAAATCAAATGAAAGACTCAATTTTTTTTAGACGACACGTCTAACGATGGGGAAGTGCTCGCTTTGTATTAATGCTGTGGGAAAGCATGACCATGCAGCTTTTGCAGAGTGAGAGCGACCCAGTTCGCAGGCAGCTGATGACTGCGCAGGAGGTAAACACAAATCTGCTGAGTGACTTTGCGGCAGATTCGCATCACATGTGCAAAGATGCCTCTTTGCAGACGTTGCAGACTGATTTTTACCACCAATGTCCACACAACAAAATGACAGGTTCATGCATTTATAGCGTTGTTGTCCTATAATTCGTCCCCTGCAGTGCGTCCTGCGAAACAGCGCGGTTAGTAATAAGGCGCCAGCTGACCTGCAGCTTACCGGGATCCGCGGAGTTTTGTTGAAGCTCTTCGGTTTTCCTCTTGCCTCTTTCTTTAAGCGAGAAGCTGCCGGGTCTAAAAGTGTCTGGTCTCTGTTCTGCAGTCTGTGTCTGACCTTGTTTACATACCAGACTGACAGTCGGCTGCTCGTGCAGTTTCGTTTTTTTCCGTGAGTGACGAAAGCGGCTCATTAATGGGCAGAGCTCGCGACCATCTTGGTAAGGTAACAGTATTTTATGCTGTCTTAAAGAGGCAAATCTGTAGTTTGGATTCAAGTTTTAAAAATGCGACTGTTTCACTTGTGTATTTACATTTTCTTGCACTGCAGCAAATCAGTTTATGCCACTGGATTTATTTTACATGCACAGGTTCATTCAGCGCACACAGACTAACTAAATCTGATAAACCTGATATCATTTCTGCTATTAAGGGCACACTTGCAAGACTTGAAGCGCAGATATATTAGATTTAATCCTTGCATACTGGAAGTTCACTGTCATCTCAGCATCAGCTTAAACTGCTGCCTCTGATTATACATGTTTCACCGTAACATTTGTTTTACTGTGTAACGGCTGTCTATTGTTAAAAAGGCACATTATATTGTCAAAAGTTTGCCTCGTCTGCCCTCACACGCAAATGAACTTGAGTGACATCCCGTTCCTAATCCATAAAGTTTAATATGGATTTACAGCCTGAACTCTTCTGGGAAGACTTTCCACAAGGTTTAGAAGTGTTTATGGTAATTTTTGAACATTCTCCCAGAAGAACATTTGTGAGGTAAGACACTGATGTTGGACGAGATGGGTCTGGCTCGCAGTCTCCACTCTAATTTCCCCCAAAGGTTTTCTCTCAGGTTGGGGTCAGGACTGCGCAGACCAAATTCTTCCACACCAAATTCGCTCATCCATGTCTTTATGGATGTTACTTTGTGCACTGGTGTGCAGTCATGTTTCACTGGAACTAGGGCCTGAAGCCCAACTGCTGAAAAACAATCCCAGAACATAATCCCCACTCCACCAAACCTTTTTTAAAAAAAAATTATTTAACCCTTATTTATACAGGTTGTCCCATTGAAACTCAATGTCTCATTTACAAGGCAGATCTGTTCCGGACAAACATTAAAATTACAACAATACAAGAAATAATAAAATAGCTAAATTTGTCTAATTCACACAGTCATATCAAATACAACAACAATTCCCAGTGATGATTTCACAAAAACATTTGCATGTCTTTTGAAGTCTGCAAGTGAAATCAGTTGATTGATTGATACTTTACATTTAGTACAATGAAGCCGGACAAATAGTGTTGTCCTTTCAAACCCAGACTTGTCCATCAGAATGCCAAATGGGGAAGCATGATTCGTCACTCCAGAGAACACACCTCCACCGCTCTAGAGTCCAGTGACGGCATGCTTTACACCACTGCACCTGACACTTTGCATTGTGTTTGGTAATGTAAGGCTTTGTTGCAGCTGCTCAGCCATGGAAACCCATTCCATGAAGCTCTCTGCACACCGATCTTGAGCTAACCTGAAGGCCACGTGAAGTTTGGATGTCTGTGACTGACTCTGTAGAAAGTTGGCGACCCCAACGTATGATCCTCAGCATCTGCTGACCCCGCTCTGTGGTTTAACATGGGCTACCACTCTGTGACTGAGTTGCTGTCGTTCCCAAGTTGTTTCCACTTTGTTATAATAGCACTAACAGCTGACTGTGGAATATTTATTAGTGAGGAAATTTCACGAGTGGATTTGTTCCACAGGTGACATCCAATGACCGTACACCTCTAAAGGTCACTGAGCTCCTGAAAGCGATGTATCCTTTAATAAATGTTTGTAGAAGCAGTCTGCATGTCTGGACGCTTGATTTTATACACCTGTGGCCACAGAAGTGATTGGAACACCTGAATTCAATGATTTGGATGGGTGACTGAATACCTTTGTCAGTATAGTGAATGTAAGGTATGGAATACCTCAAGCTAGATATTTTGTGTAATTTTCAGTCTTTATTAAGACCTTCCATTTGTATTAACAATGGCTGGGATTGTTAATACAAATGGAAGTCATCAGTGTTTCCTGATGACTAAACAATGCAGCTGAACCATCGATTGATAAATGAAATACTAAATAAGTAGTTGAAGGTTGTAAAAGGTTAATAAACAGGTGTTAGATGTTGCTAAGTCACAAATGCATAGACTGAGTGTTAATAGTACTCCAGGTGAAGTGCAGGAGATATTGCAAGTAAACTGCTAAAGGTTTGTCAGTGGTCAGAAGAGTTTCAGACTTGATGCTTTGGCTGCGTTAGTTCTGCCTCAGCTTTATTGTTCTTGTGTGAGCCCCTCAAGTGCTTCAGCAATAGAAATAAAGCCTTGCAGGTAGCGCAAAACAAAGCTGCCGGTTCTTTATTGCAGTGCTTTTACAGAACTAATATCAATGAGATCTAAATTAAATATCCTAGAGACAAGATTACTGCATGTATTATATGGAATGAAACACAGTTCAGTCGACATAATCATTGAA
The DNA here is from genome assembly GCF_000239375.1 of Pundamilia nyererei. Taxonomy (NCBI): domain Eukaryota; kingdom Metazoa; phylum Chordata; class Actinopteri; order Cichliformes; family Cichlidae; genus Pundamilia; species Pundamilia nyererei. Next base: position 275,587 of record NW_005187662.1, on the reverse strand, counting down.
CACGATCTGCAGCAGAAAGGAGTTTTATATTGCCAAAGGTTAAAACAAGTGATATAAAGAAAACAGTAATTCACTGATATGGTGGAACTCAGTAGCGGTTCATATTACTACAACCAGAAAGCTAGAAAAAAGCACATTACATAAAAGTTATAGATTGATTTTTATGTCACTGAGTGGAAATAATAATTTGATTCCCAAGCAAAACATGATCTAGTATTGGTAGATAAATCGTTGTGGGCAAACACAGCGGTAAGACGTTTCTCGTAGTTGGTCACCAGGTTTGGAAAAATGGTGTTTTCTGGGACACACTCAGGATTCCTCTTCCACCAAACGTATTGGGTCAGGTTGATGGCAAAGAGGTCGATTTTCTGACCACAGCACTTTCTCCCAAGCCTTCTCTGAATTATTTAGATGTTCACTAGCAAAGCTAAGACGGGCCCGTATACGTGTCTTGTTGAGCAGGTAGACCTTGTGGCGCAGCAAGATTTCAATTTAATAAAGCGTAGATTTTTACTAGTGGTGTACTTTGGTCCAACTGCCTTCAGATCATTAACAAGCTCCACCTGTTTACTTTTTGGGCTGATCACTGTTGAGGCAAGATCGTGCATAGAGCCTGAATTCATTTTATATTTCTTCCATTTCTGAATAATGACACCAACAGTTGTCGCCTTCTCACCAAGCTTCATAGAGTATCAAATCCTTATTGAAGTCAATGACAAAAAGTCAGTTTATAACTTTTATGTAATTTTTTTCAGGATTTTCCACTCTGTGAAGCTACAATAAAAACGAAAGACTGGTCATTATTTTTCCATAATGGGAATGTTTCCCCATAGGAAGTTGTTTTTGAATATTAGGACCTAAAAACTGAAAATATTCCAGTTTTTTTATTGAACTCCAGAATTCAATAAAATTCATGGTAATTAGTTTGGGAAATACTAATTAGACAACAATCTCCCATGAAATTTTCCTGATTTGTCCTTTGTTTTCAAAACAACATGCACTCAGAAACGCGCATATAAAATCTTACCTCACTGTGAGTGGTTTGGATGTGGTCCACATACATAAACTGCGGCTGTGTAATGAAAAACATTCACGAACAAAGCAATAAAAGTATTTATTACATTTGTTTCCACAGAGAAATAACAAGATGTCAGTTATCTTTCTTCAATAAATACAGTACGAGACATATGCAGGGCAAACATACGACACGTGCACATGGAAAGTAAGAGAAAATAACGCACAGAACATTAAGACATAAAATCTTGTGTGTAAATAGAAAAAAAATCAAAAGATGGGGTAAAGACAAAGGTTTTGTAATGAATGTCTAGTTTCGATTCCATGAAAGGCACTCTCATTAGCACCTTTTTTATTCTCCCTCTCAAGCTAGAGCAGCGTTGCATCGCTTCAGCGGGGTAAAGAAGCCCGCTTTGCGGCAGCTACTAAACAAACAGACCTCTTTAAAAACTACACAATGAGGTTTCCAGTTCGGGGACATTAGAATAAATGAGAAGAGCTAACTGTGAAAACATAAGTCCATTAACAGAATTTAATACACGTCACTGTAACCAACAAAGTAAATAGTCGTTCCCTTTTTTTGGTATGTTTCAGTTCTGCCCTCTCCTGTTCGAGATGTGCCAGCCACCTTAGTTTTATGAGTATTCAGTGTTTCTGTTTTCAAACTCACGGGCACGGTAGAGCACAGTAAATGTCACAAAGTATTTTTAACATTCAAACGTGTCCTTCCCTGCAGGGTGTGCGGCTCCTCGTATGGTTGCCTTCCAGCTCATGATCAACATTAGCTCTGTCAGTTTTGAGGTATCAGAATCATCTTGTACACAAGTGTTAAGGATCCAGTCGATTTAGTAACTGCATCTGCGTTACGTTAAATATCGCAGTTCAGCTTCACATTCACCAGAAAGCTTGATGGCTTGATCGGCGTCACACGGGTAGGACGGTGTTGTCGGCGGCCTCAAAGTTAGCTGGAGGCGCTGTGTCAGTCTGAACGACGGCTCTAGTGTTGGTGTAGAAACTCTGAGCGGAGGGGACGTCCAGGCTGGATGAGAGGATGTCGTAGGGCAGCTCCACCGACTGACGGATGCTCTCTTCGTATGTTGGAGGAGGCTGTAGGAGATGGGGGAAAAAGATAGAAGAGATTTTACACTAAATATTACACGAACATCTATGAGCTGAACTGTCGGTCAGAATAGCTAATTGTTTAAAATTAGCAAGTAACTGAAGGGTCTGTGGAGTGTTCAGATCCACAGGTTATCTGCTCTGATTCAGATAAAGTTAGCAGCCAGCAGGTGGACCGAGATAAGCATTTAACAGAACTTAATGGAGAAATAAACTTTAATCAGCTCTTCAGACTCTAAATGCTAATGTAACATAATCTCTGCAGAGTGAAAAAATAGGCTGCTGACATCTATTCATTATTTCTGCTTATCCAATTCAGATGTGTGGGGTGGAGCTGGAGCCTATTTTAGCTGTGATTGGACAGATCACGAGTCTGTCATAGGGCTGATGGGAAATGACAGTTCAATGGTGACAGCATATTGCAGGGGTGTCGAACTCCAGATCTCGAGGGCCGGTGTCCTGCAAGCTTTAGATATCACCCTGGGTCAACAAGCCTGAATCAAATGATTAGTTCATTACCAGGCTTCTGGAGAACTTCAAGACATGTTGAAGAGGTAATTTAGCCATTTAAATCAGCTGTGGATGAAGGACACATCTAAAACCTGCAGGACACTGGCACTCGAGGCCTGGAGTTCGACACCTGTGGCATATTGGGAGTCGTTGGGAAGCTTAGGGCAGCTCAGACTGCCCAGCTGCCTGCAGTCAGATGGCGGCATTGTCAGAAACATGTGGTACAACTAATCTGTGCCCTACTCTAGATTGTGCTGTCGTTGGCTTTTCCACCGTGTTCTAGATACCTTCGAACTCAGATATCGGAACAAAAGCAAGTAAAAACAGGATTTGTTAGCTAAGTAGAGCAACTCTTGTATCACTGGCAATACAGCATAATACTTTGTTTGTTTGTTTTTTATTCTGTCTTTCCAAGTAAGAAATCCAAGTTGAAGGAACATTCTAGATTCAAATTCTGACTGGGAAGTCAGAAATTCAGATTTCCGACTTATTCAGGACTTCAGGAATTCATAATTTTGCTTTCGTCTTGATGCATGTTCAATCATCCAGGTAAGTAAATCTCCAAAAGTTGATTCTGTTCATCTGGACGTAGCGTTTTGTGGGAGAAACGTTTCGTCACTCATCCAAGTGACTTCTTCAGTCTCGGCTGACTGCAGGTTTCCCCAAATCTTATAAACAGTATAAGTATTTGCATAATGACTGAAACCAGCCCATTGTTCCTTCACTGGGCTGGTTTCATACCATTATAACACACAGGGAGCTGAAATGGCCACTTTTGGTACTTTTCTTGCTGTATTTTTTTGATCGCACTTCTCTCACTCCTGGTTAACTCTGCTGTCACTCCTTCCCTATTCTGGCCCACTTGTCAACCACATAGTTGATAGTTTGGTCGACTGCTCAGAGAAAAGTTTGCAGTGGTTCAAAACCCTGCTTTGTCAGCTTTCTGTAGGCAAATACTTTCACAAACAAATACAACTGGAGTAGCATGAATTAAATACAAGGCAGAGAGACTGACCACCATTTGCACTCACATTCACATCTATGTCCTAATAACCAGTTAACCTAATTTGCATGTCTTTGGAGTGGGAATGGGGAAGCTGGAAAACCCAGAAGAAACCCACATAGGCACAGGGAGAACATGCAAACTCCATGGTCATTATAATATAGCATTAATCAAGTGGTAATATTATGTTTACAGCTGCTATCTTAATACAGATTTAAGGAAAGACATGGAATATCATTCAGTAATGAGATGCACGTGTATACATGTTACTGTCATACTGCTGCCTTTGTTTGCAGTGATGAGACTTCTGAAGACTTTTGGGAAACATTTCCCAAGTTGCCAAAGGGCACTGTTCTCCATAGCTGTCTGAGAGCGCACAGTAATGCCACCGAGGTTGCAGACCACAAAATTCTTCAGGAAAATTAAAAGTCCTCGAACAATCCGGAAGGACTGAGTTAATCTGAGAGCATCCACAGGCCTGAAAGAACTGAAATCTGACCCTGTGGTGAAGCAGAACGTGTTTGTATTTACATTACCAATTAATCCATCCCCATCCTGGCTGTCTGGAACATGTTCTTTTTCCCCCCAAATATATTATCTTTCTCATCACATCTAGCAGATTCACGCTCCCTGACTGAGTCCTCTTATCTTTTAATTGCTTGGGGACCCTCAGGCGACAAGTGCAACCCCACAATCCTGCCCTCCGTTTGATACCCGCACCACACGCGCACGCATACCAGGCTGCAAAGTTTTACTGCCGTCCTGCCTCGGGCCACGCAGGGCAGGCGGGGAAATAAAGGGGTCCATCATCTGAACTCTTGCAAGATAGAGTTCAGATTGTGTAGAGGAATGTTTGTCAGTGACTAGTGATGGGATGACAGAAGAGTATTGTGTGTGAATGTGCTTTGGTGATGAGCAGTCATGCTAGGGGGTGTTTAATTAAAGAAACGGAGAGAAGGTCAAAGTAGAAAAAAACGGTGGAAGATGGGAGCACAAAGCTGCATTCTTGGGCACTGTTTGCACTCAGAACGCAGGCTTTAATTATGTTTGATGTTCCTTTTTCTCATTACCTTGTTTGCTCAAGCGTTGTGCGAACTAGAAGCTAAGCGAAAGATCAACACGGTAAAACCTCGAAACGCAGCTGCCAGCACAATTCGGCAGCAGGCATTAGATGAGCTGATACTGCATCCTGTTTACTGCGCTCTGAATGCAGTCTAAGGTCTTGTTACAACATTGTGTGCCAACATCTTTCTATTAACAATAATAAAGAGAGTCTCATTCTGTTATCTCCACCCACTGTGTCAATAGAAATGAGGGCTTTCAATAAAAAGCCGACTTTTTTTGGAGATTTAATGTTCTCCCACAATCCCATGCTTAACAAAACCACCTGAAGGGCTACATTTCCAAAGGCTTTACAACAATACCAAACTGTGTAATGCAGTTTTAGTCTCTAGTGTACCCCACCTCAGTCACAATGGGTCCATTGAGACCAAAACGGTCTGCGATCATCATGTGGATCTGCCTCTGGCGGTCCTTCTTTCGGACGCTCTCATAGGAGGGGAGCCTCGGCAGGGGGCCTTCCAGCACAGGCAGGCTGTAGCTGGAGGGCAGGCCGACGTAGAACAGCTGACCTGCCTGCTGAGACGTAAACAGACCACAGTGGGACAAGAAGCAGGTGTCTTTATGTTATTTGTGAGAAGTGGTCTGAAGTTTAGTGGGGGAAATAAGTGTTTGAGCCCTGCTAAATTTATAGATTTGCTCACTTAAAAAGAAATGAAAGAAAAGAAATTAAATTAAATGAAATAGATTTTTATGTTAGGTTCATTTTAATGGAGAAAGACAGAATACCAACCAAAAATCCAGACAAAAAACCCCAAACACATGACATAAAAGACATAAACTGATTTGCATGAGTGAAGTAGGCATTTGAACACAGCCAGAATTCTGTGTGGCCATGTGACATACAAATTACAATCAGTCAGTCAGTTGCAGACATTCACCATCTCAGCTCTTTACGTGTATAAAGCAAACCTATCCACATAATCACTTTCTACCATTCTAACCTCTCCACCACCACGGGCATGACCAAAAAGTTGTCAGAGGACATTAGGAGGAGCCACAACACTGTCAGCAAGAAGCAAAATTTATAAAATGACTAACAATTACCCTCATTGTCATGAGAATTGTGATGGATCATCCCAAAACTATACCGGAGGATTCTTTAAATGATCTGAAGGCAGTTGGGACCACAGTCACCAAGAGCACCATTGGTAACGCACTACACTAGTGGATTGAAATCTTGCTGCGCCCACACGGATCCCCTGCACAAGAAGACACATGTACAGGCCCGTCCGAAGACACCAGTAGGTTGAATAATTCAGAGAAGGCTGTGGTCAAATGACACCAAAAGGTCTTTGTCATCAACTTGACCTGCCATGTTTGGAGGAAGACAAATGCTGAGTATGACCCAGAAAACACCATCCCCAGAGTTAAGCAAGGAGGTGGGAACATTATGCTTTGGGGCTGTTTCTGCTAAGGGTGCAGGATGGCTTCAGCACATTGAGAGGCCAATGGATGTAAAATCTTAGACGAGAACCCAAAGGATGAGTTTAAAGAGCTTCTGTAAAGAGGAGTGGGCAAAACCAACTACAAAAGACGTTTTGCTGCTGTGCTTTTGCCAACAAAGGTTATTCGACCAAGTACTACGTCATGTTTTGCTTGTGGATCAAATATTTATCTCACTCAGTGACATGCAAATCAGTTTATTATTTTTATGTAATGTGTTAAATACTGGATTTCTGATGGATATTCTGTATATAATATATGTATATTATATATATATTATAATATACAATGTTATATAGAAATCAGAGACTGCTCATTTCTTTGTAAGTGTGAAAACTTACAAATTCAGCAGGTATCAAATAATTATTTCCCCCATCATATACCCCAGATGGGTATTATTCCCAGATACCCACGTTAAAGGATAAATCTCATCAGAAACATTCACTTCAGAGACGAGGACTTTCCGGCCTATGTGTATTATAGAGTGTGTGCATGTGAATGAAGGCCCTGCCTTAACCATTAGCATACACAGAGGGGAAGAGAGGTGCTTTGTTTGGCTTAATAGCAGATGATGGGCTCTCTCACCTGAGTGCTGCTGTCATCAGTGATCTGTGTCTGCTCGAGAAAAGGAGATGGCACCAGCGTCTGCCTGCTGCTGTAGTACTGAGAGGGAGCACCCTGTAAAACAAACAGTAATAAATTCAAGAAGTTGCGGGACAGGAAAAAAAAAAAACCTTAGTTATTAATTAAACACAGGACTGGAATTTCACCTTTAGAGTTTAACTAGGTGAAGCATTTTTCTGGTTCTTGTTGCTGAGAACCACTAACTTCAGCCCAATTGACCAATTTTCATGCCTTGTTTAGTCACTTTGGTGCACCGGCTGGTTCAGCAGTACCATAAATTATCTAATCAATAAGACGACCACCCTCAGATTTCCGTGCCTCCTCCTCCTATAAAACAAGACCCGTCAGTGTCTCACTGTATGAGGTGCAGAAATCCTGAAAAAAGGCCGTTAGTAAAACGAGGTAATTGCCTCACGTCTAAATGAGTCTCCTTTGTGTGGAGAACAATGTGATGTCCTACTGTGTCATCAAGGTCCCTAGGCAACAAGCCACACCGTGTGGTCTTTTCAGCGTCCCTCTATTGCCCGTGTAGCCCCGGCGGGTACCTGTTAAGGAGCACACTCCAATACACATTATGGCCTTTTTATGTCATTTGAGCCGCCTTTACCACAAAGTCAATTTGTTGCCTGACTGAGATTTAGATCCAGCATGAGGACAAGAGATATGAGCTAAACAGCAGTTGCTGCGAATACTATAGAGATTCTTCTCACACAGAAGCAACAAAGGCAGCTCAGATTGCACTAACACGGGGTCACATCAACATATCAGTTTATCAGATTTATTATTTTCCCAGGCCTTTTTAAACGATGACATCACTCACCATCAAAGTGACGCGATCTGTCGACCTTTGCCATAACCCTCATTACGTTTCACAGACACACAGAGATGGCACCAAGAAAAGGTGATGTCAAAGGTCATTTTCCCCTCACTGGTTTGTACTTTTGAGAGGGAGGATAAAAAAAAAAGAAAGAAACGTCACCACGTCGAAGAGAAAAGGAAAAAAAAAGGAGAGGAGCTTTTGTCGCCTGCCATTGAATCAGCCAGCGTGAAGAAAAAAGCACAACCGTGTAAAATCAGTGTCGAAGTCGGGGGAGGACCCCAGCAGCAGTGTGCTTTTTTTCTCCTCCGCCGCAGCCTAAAGGAGCTCCCATTGTCCCTCTTGTCTCCCCCCCACCTCCAACACCCACCGTGGGGTCGGTCCACTATTCATGGAGCAAACTGAAGCAGGGAAAGGTATGTGACTATGAAGTCGAAGACATGAAACACAATGAAAGAGCGCCTGTGTGTGTGTGTTTCTCAATCTTCACTTTCTCTCGCTTGTGGTCAAAAGAGTGAAAGCCTCTTTTTCACCACAATTAATCGCAGGAATTGTAACGACACTCATCACTCTCTAATCTGTCACGTGCAGTTCACTGTACGTGACCTGTGGGTAAATAGAAACCATCATGTGCTTCTCTTATCAGCAACACGGTACAGCTGTAAGCAGAGGTCAGCATGGCCACTTTGTACAAGTGAAACAGTCTGTTAGTTCCTTAAACTCAGGCACAACAGAGCCTCTCCATTAAAGGCACAGCTGAACAGACAGCTTCCTGTCAGTTGAAGGAGGGAGGCATGAGTTGTGTCTCTGCAATCTAAAGATAACACTCAAACCTCACCCCGGGGACTAATGGAGGGGAGAGACGGGTCAGGAAAAGGAAACAGACGACTAATAAACAATATAATTCTTTGGGAGTATTTGCATTTCCTCTTTAGTTGATCCTGCACCAGCACCTGCAGCACTGAGGATAGTCAAGTGTTTCTCTTTAGTGAGCAAACGGTTATGTTATTTTGTAGGTGTGATTTTTAACAAAATGTTACACACAAGCTAAAAACAGACCCAAGGACTTGGGTTGATTTGCTTCACCCTGCCAATGCTGGGACAGAAAAAAAAATAAATTTGATTTGCAGTGATTTAATTAGGCCACTATGGTGCTGAAGTAGCATCAGTGCTAATTCTGTCCAATTCTATTGGAGAGATAGTGCAGCACTCAAGAGATATTTCTGGCAGCGCGCTATTTCCACCGGAGCAAATTCACTGACTGACACTGATCATATCAAGTTTATTGTAGGCCATGTTTGTGCTGCTATGCAAATTCAATCTGACACCCCTTAATGTCTGCGTGCCGGCCTGTCTTTGAGTGTAATCTCAACAGTTTGTGCTGAGAAACTGAACATACAGATCACCTTACAAAGAAAAACCCCCTCAAAACTCAGCATCAGGGCGTTTTTTTTGTCCCCCCTCACCCTCACCCTCACCCACACACACATACACTCTCTGCCATGTGGTTTGTTTTTCCTTACCATATCTGCATGTGGCCCCTGATAGGAAAACAGTCTGCAGCACTGAGGATCCTTGCGGTAGATGATGGACAGCAGCACCACGATAACCACGAAGAACACCAGAGAGGAAACTGCTTGAAGCCGGAGAGAATGAGAAGTCACTTAATCACACTGAGTCAGACACTGTGCATTTTCTTTCCACTCACTTTGCACATTTGAAGCCTGTGATGAGTTTTTTTTAAATAAAAATGTGCTTATTCGCTGTTTTTAAATGTCAGTCCATCTCTACAGTCAGAGTTTCTCTGGTGTGTTTAAAATGACAAACTCAAGTGTCTAAGCTTGTTTTTAATGGGCTTGGTAAACATAAGAGCCAAAGCTGAGACATTAAAAGCCTGTATATATATATATAGCTATCTGCATGTGTGGCTAGATTAAATCCAAATGCTGTATCCAAATGTCTCCCTCTAAAGAAACGATGTTTATTCGAATTACATCCTTAAAGCTTTACTTACAGGACGCAGCGACCACTGTGAGTTGATCAGATGTCAGCTGGAAGGAGGGGATGGTTGGAGTTGCAGTTGTGGACATTTCTCCTTCGTGATCTGTTAATCTTCCCTTTACAAATCCTCCTGAACTCTTCGGCCTCAGCGCCGGGGCTCTCATCTTACAGATCAGAAAAGGAAACTGTCCTCCTGTCGCTCGTCTTCATCGTGCGCTCAGTCCCGGACAGGCTGGCAGTCCACATGCGCTCTGCAAAGTGGGGATCTCAAACTCTCTCCACTCGGTCAAACACGCCACACAGCGTTTAAGAGCCCGTGACGGCGCACTGACGCCCTCCCCGAAGCGCGCGTGACGTCGCTGTGGCTTGGAGCCGGACAGCAGCATTGGTTTTGTTTATGGACTGACTGACACTGACTGGAAGCAGCAGCAGCGCACGGGCACACAGACTCATTACTTAGGCTAATAGGCATTTTTAAGCTGGACCCCTCTCTATGTGCGGAGGACACCAGGCCACGGACACGGAAAACAGCAGCGTCTGTGCTGCTGAATAAATATTACAGCAGGTTGCTATTGCTGCTTCCTCCGCTGTTTAACTAATGGCATCCAGACCAGTATAAGTTAGTTAACACCCCGGATTCCTGAGCTGGAGTCCCGTTACCCTGGCAACCGCGGGTGTCCCATCCTTAGAGGCTTTCTACACAAACAAAGACCCAAAATGTACCATTAGTATTCATAGATGGAAACGATGAAAACATGCGCCCCCGCCCTTTTTCTCCTTTTTTATTAGATAAACTTCATAAAGTATGTCACCCCAGATACTTTCATTATTTTATATCTTAAAGGTGTAGAGAGGCACTGACATCCCGTAGACAGGATAAAACAGATCTCTTAATATGCACTTCACATATCTGGCTGTGGCCCAAGCTTGCTGAATTGAATCAGTATATTATACTTTGCCCTCGAGACAGCGAGGAGAAATTAGTTTTGCATACTGGCCATCCTTACAGGGAGAGGGAAGTAACTAAAACTTGGAAAAGCCAAACTCCAGCAAGCTTTTTAAGTAATAAGCATTCATTCGAGTCAGCGTATTTTACACAGTAATAAATACATAAATAACGAATCCGTAAACATACAGTTTAGTGTATCATTTTATAATGAAGTAATTTTCTGAATTCGTTTTCTTAACTGATAGTTTGTGGCATTTTGTTGTTGTTGTTGTTTGTTTGTTTGTCTGTTGTTGTTGTTGTGTTTTTCTTTGGGGGGGGGGGTGTTATACCACGTATTGAATTTTACTATTTATGTAAATGCATATGAATGGGTGTTGATAGGCAGGCCTAATCAGTACAGAAAATAAAAAAATGCCTAATTCAAGTAAAATCCTGACCCATAACGCTGAAGGTGATCTGATGCCTTTGTTATGCTGCGGGTCTCGTCGCCACCTTGGAGGGAAGGGTGACTGCAAATCAATACACAGCTTTTCTGCCTAATTACCTTTGTTCTATGATGAAACACTGCTATCCTTAAGGGAGCGGTCTCTCTTTCAGGAGAACAATGCCCTCATCCTGACTGACTTGGCTTACTTTTACTTATAAAAGTAAAGTAAAATGTTGTTTATATCACACTTTCAAGAAAATATCACCGTGCACCTCATCAGATTTGCCAGATTTCATTAAATATAACATTTTTACAACGCACTTATGTAACAAAGTTTTTAAAAAAAAAGGTGGGGGGGGGGGGTCATATGAGCTCTGGGACCTGTTGGGGATGTAAATGTCTGACTTATGGTTTTGCAGTAACTCAACCCAAATGAACACCTACGGTGGATTCAGTTCTGAATCAAAGCACCAAATGAGGGACCATGTTTTGGGGGGAAACTGAGCTCCAATGTAAAGGCTGACCTCCTGAAACTTGAATCTCAATGCTAACTGAAGCTGCTATGAAGTGTAGTGTATGTTAGATTTTCCTTTAATATGTCACCTGTCAGTGTCATGTTATGTCTGTACCTGGAAGTTGAAGGAAAATATAATGCATATTTTTATTTATTCTTTTATTTTGTTTCTGATACCATTACACTGATGTTGAAGAAATGAGAAAATAGAAAATGAATTAAAAAAGAACGTTTACTTATTTATTTTTATTTCAGGCCATTGGAAATATAAAAAACTAATGTGAGTGAACGCTATAAAATACAGTCAAATAAATAAATTATTATTATTATTATAAGCAGTTCTAATCGTCTTTATAACTTTTTCCAGCAAACCGGGATGTTGAGCGACCCCGCGTGGGCGCGCCGCTCAGAATGAGCCCTGCACGCGCTCCCAGTCAACCGGAGTCGGAAAAATGGTGGCCAGCGTTCGAGTGCAGAAGCTGCTCCGACGATATAAACTAGCGATTGCCGCCGCATTAACTATCCTCCTGATTCAAGGGCTTGTGGTATGGAGTCTGAGAAGTCTGGAAGAAGGCGAGGCAGAGGTGAGGAACCGATCCTCCGGGTGTATTTGGCGTGACAGCTATTCGCTTTGGTTTAATTGTAGAGCTAGCCGTTAGCACTTAGCCCCCTGTGAGTTATAGCTGATGTTAGCTGTTAGCAGTTGGGGAAGAGCGCTGCTCCCAAACATTTCAGCACAACGGACCAGCCCTGTCCAGCCCTCCTACCTACCTACTTGCCTGCGTGTCTGTCTGTTCCTCAGTCTCTCATTGACCACACTACCTGGTGAGAAAGTATTCGTTGCTAGACTGTCACAGCCATGAAACCAGAGGAGTAGTTAAGTGGTAGTTAACTTGTTTAAGGAACAGCGGTGAGCTTGGGTACCACCGCTCATGTTTATTTCTTTTGGAAACCATGGCGTTGTTAAAATGTGATGAAAAACAGACTGAGGGGAATATCTAAGACGAATAGTATGCTATGAAGTAATGTAAGTTTGAGGGAGCATGAGAACAGACTGGTGATTCATTGATCCCAAACACTTCATCAGTGTGAGCAGGACCGCCTTCATGTAGTAGTTCCAGGATGACTTGGATCTCTTTTGTTTTATGTTTCCTACTTATTTATATCAACCTGTGGATTGTGATGTGCTTGTGGCTGTTCTGTGACTTTCAATTAGCTTTGAGTCATACCAAAAAGTTCAGCAGAGAGCTGCCTCTCCTACATACCACTGAAACCGTTTCTTCGACAGTAGCCAAGTCTTGTGTGGGGATTTTTTTCCCTGGGTCTCCCTGGCACACCTGGAGTGCGCTACCTTGAGGCAGTTTCTGTTCCAGTTCTCCCTCTAAGTCAGGTAACCTGAGCAGTTAACATAGATAGGTGAACCATGCGTGTACAGGACTCATTTTTTGAGACACACCAGTGATGATGGAGCCACAGGAATGCACACTGAAAACTGAGGTGGGAGCCCTGCCAGCTCACTATTGTGATGTATCAAGCAATGTGGTGGTGTAATTTTTTTCCAATGTGGATAGATTGAAGTTCTGTGCCTGGCAAGGTTTAAGGCAGGCAACAGATGTAACAGTGGCCGAGTGGGAGGGGAGGGAAAGATGTTTGGCTGTTCCTTCAGAGAAAGGGAAAAAGATGGGTCATTACTCTGCGGACAGTAGCCTCTGTTTGCCAAGGAAATGATTTGCTGCTGACCACTTCAGTTTAAACCATGAGCTAATCGGTCAGATGGTGATGTTAGACTAAATAAATAAATCATTTCCTTTAAATGTAGCAAGTGAGTCAACTTTTCTTGCTGAAGTGATTTTGAGAGAGGCTCCGGCTTTCATCACCTGTTCCTGTTTGCTGTTTCATCAGTTGTATTCATGCTTAAACATGCCTCAGCAAAGATAAGAGAAATGTGTGCAGGGCTGTGGTTTCTGTGTTTAAATGCAGCTCTTCTGTGTTTCTAAATGAGCAGAAGTGCACACTGCTTTATAGAAGCTCAACTGCACCTCGGGGGTTGCTGTTGAGTGTCTCAGGTGAAAGCATAATGGTCTTAAAGTTAAAAGGTGTGCAGGTGGATGGGAAAAGAGCTGCACTGGTTGTTTGCTTCACTGTTAATCAGATTTATTTATTGACTGTTTTTAATCTTTGGGCCCTGAAGTTGTGGCACTACCACTCAGCACAAATGTCAGCTCTATATGCAGCTATGTTGGCAGACATCTATGCAAATGTCAGCATTTGGTCTCTGCATGTTTGCACTCTCGCAGATGCAGAATCAAATTTCTGACTTGAGCGTGCACATTAATCATCACTTCACCTCTGAACGGTCTTCCCGTGCTCAGCGATCTCTGCCTTATCTTGCATCTGCTCTAATCAGCGTCTGGCAGTGCATGTGTGAACACGGTCACATGCGTTATATTAAATCCCTTGGGCAGAAGAGCGAAAGGATTGCGAGGACAGAAGAAGACATGACGCTTGTCATCCTCGTATCACCCTCTGCACGCCCGGGTTCTCCTGCAGAGCTGAGTGCTCGCTGCTGCTGCAGCTTCACGCTTCAGCAGATGGCAACGCTGATATGGTTTCACTCGACTTTAATTGGAAAGTAAAGAGGCTGACTGGCTTGCCTTTGAATCAATACATTTTTTTTTTTTTGACATGATGGCGTTAATTAAAAGCTGTGAACACAAGTGATAAGGAAAATTGAAATGTTAGCCCGTGCTGCGTGCTTGGCTTTCTGCACAAAAAACATGTCAGCTGGCAGCTGAAAACTAAGCTTTCTTATGAATGTTTGCTGGCAATCATGCTTGTTGTTATCATGCCATTAATGTTTTTATTATTATTCTTTTTTTATTTAATTGAATTTTACAGGAATTTGATTTTCAGAACAAAAAGTTTTTGTTGGCATTTTTACATATTTATGCCGTATTCATGCCACATTTTGCAGCTGTGGCGTTTTGCATCAAATACAATTTGGTTTATGAAAAGGTCAGAAATGGCAACAAAAAAGGATAAATCTTTGTTAAGTAAGGCAACATGGGTAGTCACTCTCTGAGGCCTATTCTGAGTTAGTGTCGTGCAGCTGGTCAGACCACAGATTTCCTCCCAGCACTTCCACAGAAGCTGAGGTTGTGTTTAGTTTGGCCTTTGAGTGTTGTGAAATTGACATAAAGATGTAACTAAAGCACCCGCTCTTACACCGATTAAAGGAAGCAAAGCTTTCTTGATGAGTTGACATGTATGGTGTCATAATTTCTCAGAAAGATGGCAAGGTTCCTTAAATGTATATAAGCATCTTCCAGTAGGTTTGCACTGCACTGACTGCTGTGTAAGTTTACTTCACAATCCCTCTTACTGTATTGGATTTGAGACTGCAGTTGGCAGCCAGTAGCTGACTTTGCTTTATTGGTTGGCAGCTGGTGTGTTGGCCATGTATTATCTGGCTCCTCGTCCCAGCGCACAGGCCCGGTCCATCTTCTGTTCCCACAATCTCTGGGCTGTCGGGGTGCCAGCGGTGTGAGGCGAATGAGCGGGCCCACGTTTTACCATAACTTCTGACAGAGGCAGAACACTCTCACCCACTCGCTCTTCTTTCTCTTCTCCAAATGAATATTTTGAAGGGACTTTTTATATGAACCAGTAATTTAGTGTGCCAGAACTATGATGTTATTTGGCTAGAAGATTTTAAATGGCTTAAACTGTGTGCGTGTGAGTGTCTTTCCCTCCAAAAAAGTCCTCTGCCTTTATTTTTTGAGGTGTGATTTCTACTCCAGTGAGACTGATTCACTCCAAGCTTTTGCTTTGAAACTGAGTCTTAGATGTAAAACTTAAACTGGGTCCTCTTTCATTTTGATACAACATCAGTTTAGATGATAACACACTATTCTCTATGATGCGTTCTTTTGTTTTGTTTTTTGCACTTGAGGAAAGAGACCTTTCTAGCTTTCATTAGTGTTTACATAATTTTCCTGCTGGGGAAAACGGGCAGCTCTGCACCTGCCCCAAAGCTGATCTTTCCCTTTTATGTTGACATTTTCACAAAAGTATAACTATATGACAAACACTGGGTGGACTTAACATTTAGAGATTTTACGGCCAGAGACTGCAGCAGTGGGACACTTCACTGATTTTATTATGTCAAAGCATTTATAAGAAGGTCTTATCTTGACATTTTAAGGAAGCTCTCAAGCCTTGGTTTGATTTTTAAGAGGTTACAGTCAAACACTATCAAAGTTAGTGCTTTACTGATTTTTTTTTTATTATAATAAACTAAAATGATAGAATATTGTTGTTAATTTGTCACAAAATCCCCCTGAGCTCTTTGAGATAATTTTAGCACTAAAGTGCAAATAAATTTGCCACATTGTCACTTCTTAATGTGTGTATGAAGGGGCTGTAAACATGTGACCTACTTGCATGTGTGTGCATTTTTCCTGCCTGTGATTTCGGCCAGAGGGAGGAAACTCAGGTCGGTACAGTGAATCACTGGAATCATGTGTGACTGTCCACTTTTTGCAGATTAGCTCCATAAAAAGGCAGAGGCTCAGCTAAAAATAACCCAGATCGGCAGAATGAAAAAAACAAAAGCAAGTAAACACATCCTTCCCTCTGGGGATCTGTCTACTGCTGCCCTAGTCGAGGTCTTTGTTTACCTTATGTGTCATTTCTGTGGATTCATTATGATTCATTATGACTCCAAAGAAATAACGCCTCCTCTCAGTAGTGGTTGTCCAAGATAACCTTATGGAATGACTGGCAACAGAGCAGGATTTAAAATATGTCTCTGCTCTCTCTCTTTCCTCAGAGAAAACTAAGACAGTCTAAGCTGCCTGACCACGACAACCAGGACCCCAAGAAAGACAACGCACAGAATTCATTGTCGGGGAGAAACAAGGGAAGCAATGGTGCCAGTGCACTGAGGAGAGGGAGCAGCCGCCGTGGAGGGAAGCCCAACATCAGGCTGAAGACCCTGGAACGGGAACGGGGAATGACAGGGGTTGGAGTAGATGGTGTAGTCCCCCACGATCTCTCCAGCAGCCGTAACCTTAGCGAGATCCGCCCAGACGGGGCAGGCAAGTTACCTGCTGCTGCCATACCAGGAGAGCCAGGCAGCGTGGACGGGGCGCACCAAGCCCCCAACAGTGACTTTGTGCCTAAATGTGATATCATAGGAAAGGATGCGCTGTCTGCTCTGCACCGCGCCGCGTCACAGCAGTGCAGACAGGAGATCGCCAACATCGTGTGCCAGCATCAGGCCGGGCAGCTCATGCCAGAGTCACTCCCTCAGTTCTGCCCTCAGCTTGGTGAGAACCCGCTAAAGTTTGCATGAGTATTTATAATCACGTGTAGTCTACGAACTTCAACGTGAAAGGAGATGAATGTAAAAAAATGAACAAAATGACACTTTTTGACATTTACTGTAATTTTTACTCACCAGTGCATTTTCAGTCTAGACATTCTTCGTTGCCAAATTTCCTTGACAGTTATAGGATAATTTTGTTTTATAGATTTTGTTATTTTTCAGTCTAACAATGTTGTAGCTGTTACAGTTTTCTTTGGTACATAATTAAAAATGCACTAAATTCAAATACTAAAAACAAAAAGATTTGACCCACTATGATAAACAGCAACAAATAGCTGTTTCATGTCCTTAACTCAGAAGAATCTTTCCATCTTTTGCCCATTGCTATGCTTAGTTTTAGGGTTATACATTATAGATTGTCAAATGTCTCTGATTGTATAGCCACATTTAGGGAACTTGTTTGCAACTGCAGTATAATGCAGGGGTTGCACTGGGCCAAAAGAGTCAACCCACGCCTCTGGCTCAGTTGTGCCATTACTGTAAATGCAGCTTGCAGTGTTGCTGAGTTGGACGCTTTGTCAAAAAGGAAAGTAAAAGAAAACCCTTTTAGATTTTGAATACTTCAGATATGTAACATGGTAAAATTAAATCTCTTTCAATCCATTAATAGTGCCTGTTAAACAGCTAGCTTAGAGGTGCCCCCAAGCCTACTGAGTCATATTTGTCTGTCCTATTGGGACAGGTGTGTCACACCCAGTTCAGGCTGTTGGTGAGCTGGAAGACAGCCTATCCGAAGTGGAGAACCCCGTCAGAGTGGCTTTCGTTCTGATGGTCCACGGCCGTGCTGTACGGCAGCTCAAACGTCTCATCAAAGCCATTTATCACCGTGACCACTATTACTACATCCATGTGGATAAGGTAATTACAGAGCTTCAACTGCCATGCAGTCTCTTTAGACAGTATTATTTTTGGTGCTTAAATATTATATTAAACAGTATGTGTTTGGTGCACTCACAGATGCTTTTCCCAGTTAGATCTTCTTGCATTATGAAGGTTAAATTTATCCCACGGGTCTCACAGTGTAGTAAAGGGGATTAGCCTGGATAGAGCAAAGTGTGGTTATTCTTAGGGGCTGGATTTAGTGGAGGAAAGGTCTGCTGTCATGTGCAGCCGGAAGGCAAAAGACAAATGCACGGCTGGTACTGAGGCAGGGACCTCAGGTGTGTTGAGCAGAGACAGCAGAGAAACAGGTGCCTGTTCTCAGTGCACCTGTGTTGCCGGAAAGGTTGTGGAGACGTAGGGAGTTGCTCTGTTCTGCTGCCAAGGGACGGCAGAGCAGCTCAGCGGAGGCAATGATGGATAAGACGTCAGTAGGACAATCACACCACAGACAGTCTTAGATACTTTGCTTGCCTAACCTCATCCATCTCAGAGGCAAAAGCCTGTTTGAGAGATGAGGCTGTAAAACAGGTCAGGTTTGTCCTAGAAAATGTCTGCCAACTGCTCTGCTCCCTCTTATCCTGTCCTCTTCTTCTCCTGTTTAAAGGCGAGTACTGAGTTCAGACTACTCTTTGACCATTCGTTCTCCTATTTTCTAATTTCTGCAAAAAAACTGTATACCCTTTTCATACAATCTTTATGTCCTCTTTTAAATATACAAGACAGAATCGATACCCTTTGTTCATGCTTTGCTAAACACAATTGGACTTTGTGTCCCCAAACAGTCACTTTCGAAGTGTCTGTGTCTCCCTAAACTGCCCATTTATTGCTTCACAACGTTTATTAGCTCTCCTTATTTGTGAACAGGCCCCTTGTTAATTAGGTTATAATTAATCAGTTTAAGTTCCAAGTAGAACTAATAAAAAGAATTGTTGAACCTTCAGTTGTTGGTTTCTTGCATATTTTAGACACTTGCAGTGGTCACATGTTCACTCACTCAATTTTTAATACCGCTGCATAAAGCTTGGCAGCTCAGCAGCCTCTATTTCTTCCTTTAATCCCCGCACTGTGGTTTGTTCCAGACTATCTTTTAAGCTCAGTTCATTTATTTTTGTCTCACCTGCAGTCACCTAAAGGAGAAACAGCCAGCAACAGAAACTAATTTTGATTCTTCCTCTATCGTCATTATGACCCACAGCACAGAGCACCATGTGGCTGTTGTTCTTCTCAGATCAAATTCTCTTTCAACAGGAGCCAGTTTTGTGTGATGGTCTTGGCACAGTGGCAGCTGCAGCTCTGTGAGAACAAAGCTAAAAGTAGATTATGCTTTTGTTTCAGAAGCAGCCTCTCCTCATTTAACTCTTTAACTGACTTTTGGTTTTAAAACTCTGACAGCGGTCTGGCTACATGCATCGGGAGGTCCTGCAGATAGCCCAGCAGTACCCAAATGTGAGAGCCACGCCATGGCGCATGGTCACCATCTGGGGAGGAGCCAGCCTTCTCAAAGCCTACCTACGCAGCATGCAGGATCTGCTCTCCATGCTGGACTGGAAGTGGGATTTTTTCATCAATCTCAGTGCCACAGACTTTCCAACTAGGTTGGTCACACACACATATACACAGAAATAAACTCAACAGCTAATCTTTGTTGCACTTTACCTAAGGTGTACATTCACTCCCACATTTGAGCCTAAATCCATGCAGTGCAAGATTAAAAAAAGATGCTTTGAGTTTAGATGGGTTACTGAAGAGGGGACATAGATATGTGAGGCAGGAGTTGCTCAGTGAATCTCAGGCCAAGTGAAAAAAAGAGGATTAGACAGATTGTCAATGAACGTCTGCCACAGAGGGTCATGGGAGATCAGGATGGTCATAAACTGTATAAATTCAAGCTTTTACCTGAAGCCCTAGTAATGCCCAAAGCTGTCTTTGACTCTCTCTCGCCCTCTTGCTATCAGTTCAGTGTCCTGCCATCAAAAGCAGTGCTGAGACGTGTGGGTGTGTAGTGAAACATTGCAGCATGGTGTTGCTTCTGCTCCTGTCAAAATCATTGAACCGCCATGTTAAAACAAAAGAAACTTAACAGCTGGTTACACCACTTATCTTTCATGATCCCAAACAGAAAAGGGTGTCTTGAGCCATTTTCACTCTGTCACAGTGAAGTTTATTTTAGAGCTAAAAATAAAAAAAAGCATTTTAGTGTGCACTACCTCTTTAACCTACTTTGTGTTTGTTGTATTCCCTCAAAGTTTGTATCTTGAGCCATTTTTCATTATTTTTGAATGCCTCTTTCCCTTTCGCAAAACTGCACCTACAATTACGGCGCTTTTTACAGCAACATTACAAAGAAACTTAACAGTTGGCAGATAAGAGAATCTAGTGGCAGCTTCAAATGAATTATTTTGGGCATGAATCAGTTTTGGCTGGCTTGTTTCTGGGGCAGCTTTGAACCCCTAACAAAGCAGCTGTTAGTCCACCTGAACCATCTCAAGGGGAAAAGGCTTGCTTGGATACACACAGAAAGACAATGTTTTCTGTGCTGTGTCCAGAGTAGTTTATTTCAGCTAGCACAATACTCATAACACAGTCCAAAGAACCCTGTAGATGGCCCTTTTTTTGGTCTCCTGCTTCAACATAACCTTTCCTCCTTTCAATTCTCACCATAATGCCCTCCTGCAGGACCAATGATGAACTGGTGGCTTTCCTGTCGCTGCACAGAGATAAGAACTTTCTCAAGTCCCATGGGAGAGAGAATGCCCGGTGAGTTTGCTACATAAAGGCAGCACAGTCTGCAAATACTGACATCGGGATGGCATTTTGACTTATAATAAATTACATTTGACACACCTTTTAATACTACAGAAAAACTGTAACTGAACAATGTTAATGAATGAAATCACAAAAAGTTGCTCTATAAATTCTCAGCAAATAGAAGTGTATTTAAATATTGCTGCAGAGAGCTCTGTCAGATCCATTATTTAATGCAGTGTTACAGTTCTTTATCATTTACTGCGATGAATGGTGCAAATACCTTCACCCGTGTCTCTTCCACCATCATTTTCAGCTGTGTCCTGTGTTCCAGGTTTATTAAGAAGCAGGGCCTTGACCGTCTCTTCCACGAGTGTGACAACCACATGTGGCGTCTAGGCGAGCGCAACATCCCCGAAGGCCTGGAGGTCTCAGGCGGCTCCGATTGGTTTGCACTCACCCGCCGTTTTGTGGAGTACGTCATCAACTCCCAGGACGAGCTTGTGTCGGGGCTGAAGCAGTTCTATTCCTACGCTCTGCTTCCTGCTGAGGTAAGCGAGCTGTAGGCAGTCTGTTTATCTCCCGTTGTTGAGACAGTTTCATATACAAGCCTGTCTCAGGCTCGTCGTCCCCTGCCAAGTCAGAAGAGCCTAGCAGCAGAGATAATGTAATACTTTAAGCTTTCTGGCACAGCGTGCAGCAGAAGTGCAAGATGAGGAGGCTTCGCTATATTTTATCTGTGTAGTTTGGTCTCAGAAGAGTTGTCTGTTCACCGCTATAGAGCTGTGACCTTTTTGTAATTTAGAGTGTGGTTAGAAACAGTTTATACGTATATTTGATGGTTTACACAAGCTTAATTTGGACACAACACTTGGCCACACTGTTTTCTCACACAGTGAAGAAATAACGTACCTACTCCTACCCTTTCTTCCCAGTCTTTCTTCCACACAGTGCTCGGGAACAGTCTCATGTGTGACACCCTGGTGGACAATAACCTGCGCGTCACCAACTGGAACCGTAAGCTGGGCTGTAAATGTCAGTACAAGCACATTGTTGACTGGTGTGGCTGCTCTCCCAATGATTTTAAACCACAAGACCTCGTTCGAATCCAGGTGAGTTCAACAGAGGATGCCACTTTAAAACAAAAAACAGGGCTGGGTGATATAGACAGAAGCCATATACACTCAGTGGCCACTTTGTTAGGTACACTTTGCTAGCACTAGGTTATATTTAAAAACATTTTAAATATTTCTTTCCTCAATCAATTAGTTTGTATTATTATCTGGCTCCTGGAGTTCTTTGGGGTTAGTTCTGACTGCAAGCAAGGAAAGGCACACAAAGTAGACTAATGAGCCCTGTTTCTGTAAGATGGGAAATCACTGTTTTTGTCAACAGAGTCCGGTGGTTTTGAATAAGCACAAGGGCAGAACCGCAGATACTTTACAGAAGAAGGGCTTTATTTAATGCTAAATCAAACTGACTTTAACTAAATTCTAATTCTTTGTCAAATATGTTTTTGCTATTTTCTCTTCCTCATCCACAGCAACTGACCCGTCCAACCTTCTTTGCCCGCAAGTTTGAGTCCTCGGTGAACCAGGAGGCCATAGACATCCTGGACACTCACCTGTATGGCCAGTATGCTCCAGGAACTGTTGCTATCAAGGCATATTGGGAGAGCCTGTTTGAGCAGCTGGATGGCGTGGGCTCTCTCAGTGATGTGGCTCTCACAGCGTACTTGTCATTCTTTCGCCTGGGCCTGAAGAGTTTGGTGACTGCTCAGAGCAACGTGAAGGCCTGCAGGTGGAGAGTCTGTTCTGCTTTGCTTTGTTATTGTCACTAACACAGCGCATAAGCTATTTTCTTTGTCATGTTTAATTTATCTATTTTTTTTCTCCCAGGTTTGAACCAGTAGGCGTCCCTCTATCTGTGCATGTATACTTTTATGATGACCGTTTCCAAGGGTACCTGGTTCGCCAAGAAGTCCAGGCAGTGGAGTCAAAGGCCAGGGAGACTTTGGAGATGTGGGCAGTGCCTCAGGCTACACTCGTCCTTGAGAAGAACCTTAAAGAATTTGAAAGGCTCAAGAATCTGGAAGTAAGCACTCTTTAGGTTTTTTTTTTTTGTACAAACTTTCAAGATCAAGACGACTGCAACATGAGGAAGATTTTCTAGCTGATATCTAAAAATTAGGGTGGCTGTATCAGGCGTGATCTGACAAAAGCTAAACTGAAGTTTAATTAGTTTAACAAAAAGTATGTTAATACTGGAAGAAATGAATATTCACTCACCTTCTTCAGACAGAAAGGAGTGGGTCTCTTTTGTAGTGTTGTCAGTGTTGTTGTATTATGTGTTACGTCCCTCTGCAGCCCCTAATCATCTCAATGTTTTCAGCTGGTGCTAATTGGCCACACCTAGTCAGGTGTGGAAAAAAGGATACCTTAGGCAAGCTTCCTGGGGGAGCTCACTTGCCTTTGCCTTGGTGGCACCAGCTGTTTTAGCCAACCTGCTATGCATTTTAGGATTTAAAACCTCTTCTCACTAACACTCTGGTATTCATCTCCTTTTTTATGTTGCGGCTTTGAGCCGGGTCGTAACATAAGGCTTTAATCCACAAGGTTCAGTAAAGCAAGCATACTAGTGACCACCCACAAAACGGAGAGCTATGGCCACACAACGATCACATCAAGGGTTGCTCAGCACCCCTCAGTGTTATTGCCATCACCTGGCCAACAACACTCACAAGTGATCCAACAAAAGTAGCCATATTTACCACAACACTAAAGGTCACAGCACAAAGCACTCACCTCACAAGGATCTCATTAGCATCCATCAACACTGACGTATGCACACACAGTATACATTATGCCAACTTAAAAATGGCCTACCTGCCTCAGGCACAAGACCATAATTATTGAATGGTCTCAAACCTCCTGCCAAGTTTGCTGCCACTGATTTACTATGCGCAACTCCCAACCTAAGATGCTAAAAACAATAAAAGTTGACCTGTCTAGTCTTCAGTGGTGTACCGGACTCGAGGCAACTTTAAACGCCAACTCGAGAGCAGGCAGCAGACCAGAGATATAGTCTCCTACCAAACTCTGTACCCCCACCCAGGATAACCACCAAACACAGTAAACTAAAAGAACAAAGCAAAATAACAAACAAGTGCTTCGATGGAAGGGCAGCACAGCCACCCAGCTGAAACACACTTACTAAAGGGACGTAGCTCAATCACAGTGAACACCTTCACTCACCCACTTAAAAGCAATACAAAAAACTGATATTCAGTCTCCACAAAAATGTCCAAAGATCCCGGACGAGCCCCCACTTATGTTACAACCTGACTCAAAGCTGCAACATAAAAAAGGAGATGAATACCAGAGTGTTAGTGAGAAGAGGTTTTAAATCCTAAAATGCATAGCAGGTTGGCTAAAATGGCTGGTGCTGCAAAGGCAAGTGAGCTCCCCCAGGAAGCTTGCCTAAGGTATGCTTTTATCCACACCTGACTAGGTGTGGCCAATTAGCACCATTGAGATGATTAGGGGCTGCAGAGGGACGTAACCTATGTCACATAAATTTTTAAAAATGACTTTTTTGTTATCCTAAGATCGGCACAGAGTGGGATCCCAAAGAGAGGATCTTCCGTAACTTCGGTGGGGTGATCGGCCCTTTGGATGAACCTCTGGCAGTCCAGAAGTGGGCACGTGGTCCGAACCTCACCGCCACTATTGTGTGGGTCGACCCGGCTTTGGTGGTGGCGGCATCTTATGACATTACAGTGGATTTGGATGCAGAGTACACACACTACAAACCGCCACTGCAGCACCCCCTGCGGCCGGGCACCTGGACGGTACGGGTGTTAAAACAATGGGAGCGTGTGGCAGAAGTTCACTTTCTTGTCATGCCGTTAACTTTTAATAACAAGGAGCCGCTACGCAAAGGTGAGACATGTATTTATAGCTCCTTATTTTCATTTTTAATTTGAAAAGATAAGGCTGATGTTTTTCTTTATTTCACTTTCTGTGACAGAATCACATGATGAAACACCAAATCAGTCAAGCACTACATTTTCCCTAAATACTTGTTCAGTCCTGTGTGTCGCGGTCACAGGGCGTCTCCGTGCCCTTTAAAAGTCTTGAACTTCAAATGTGTTCAGTCATGTCATTCCAACATTTTGTGACACACCATTTCAGGCTTTCACACATTTGGTTCACGCAGAAGTTAAAGCCATACTGTTGTTCAGTCTGCTGTAATTGGTAAATGTAAGTGGATGGGTATCAGGTGAATGCATTTATTTTTGCTTCTTTATAGTTTGTCTGACCCTTTCAGGTCAATTTTTGTGAATGCAAATGGTTAACAGTAACAGCAAGTTTTTGTTTATGTCCGCAAACATCTTAAGAATCCCTGAGGCCCAATTGGAAGACGATGCAGCTGAAGATGGTAGAGAAGAAGGAGGCCTTGCTAGTTTTACAGTACCACTTTTAAATAGCTGTCCCAATCAGTACTCTATGGAAAAGAGAGCATGCAGGTTTAATGACAGAAGCTTTTCTAATACTAAATGCTAATGGTGAATAAAGCCAGTCACCAAAAAAGCATGCTGTGCTGAAAGTATTTTTCAGGACATTATATTTTTGTTTTGTTTTCACATTATTAAAACCAATTTCCTAATATTCAAATATGTGTTTTTAGGTAAACGATGTCAGCACTCATAACGCTATTTATTGGGTGTTTTCCTGCCCCTTTATTTATTTAATTTATTTTTTAAAACTCATTTATCATACCAGTCCATGCTGATATATCGGCAAGAAACTAATGTTGGCTATTAAATTCTCTACTTTCCACTATTTTATTCCAATATTATTACATCAACTTAAGAAATATGAATTTCACCTTTGATTTCTGTTTCCAGCATGCTTTATTTGGAAAACAAATGGCAATATAAAGGTTTTAAGAAGTAGACGCACCCCTTAAAGTGCCCAAAACTACTCTCTCTCTCTCACACGCACACACACAGAAGTTTGGTGTTGCCTACAAGCTTCATCAGCTACAGTAAATAAACTACAATGCTGGTGTGTGCTGTAATCAATGACCATGCCTACCTGGGCAAACATGGCATCGGCTATGTCAGACTGCACAGTTGATGGTGTTCATTGTTAGTCTTAATCTTTGCTTTGGATTTATTGGGAATAAAAACATGCAGAATGTCCCCGGGCGTACATTAGTGCTTGATCATTAAAATCTGAAAACTTTGGTGGATTTTTCAGACACTCATGTCATCTTCTTCTGATTTTTTTCTCTCCTTCTGTTCTAGAAGAGGACAGCTGGCTTCATGCAGGACCTCCAGGGAACTTGTACCTGGAGCAGAGCTTCCAGCAGCTGAGCTCAGTGCTTAAACTGCCCCCCCAAGAACCTGCCATGCAGGTGGCCCAGCGTAATGCCCAGTTGGTGGGCCAGGCCCTTGATGCATGGGTGGACACTTCTGTTGAGTCCTTCTGGGTTATCGGCGACTTGTGTGCAACACAGACTTCCTCATGCCCAGCTTTGGGGTCTTGTTCCAAGACTGCCTGGAGCCCATTGTCCCCAGACCCTAAATCTGATATGGGCCCAGTGAAAAGTGATGGGCGGATCAGGTAGCCCTCAGAGAAGAGAGACTGCAGATGTGCAGAGAAAATCGGAGACTGCTAGGAGACCTGTGTGAACCAGGACGTCTCCGAGGTCGGCTAAGAGCTCAAGGGCACATAAGCAACGATAAGGAATCTTCCTCCACCGAGGAGCCGCGTTTTTCTCAGCGCCACAGTAATACAGGCTTGAAAGACAAGAGCATGACTGCTGGAAATTTGCACATAGGAAACTGCAAGCGCCTAGTCTTGTAGCACCGCTTACTGAATGGGTACACGGATGTCGGGTGTAACGTGTTGTTTAAGCTGTCGCACAGGTTTGCAGTCATGATCCGTCTGTGCCGGAGTTTCTTTAAGAAGTGTTCAGGTGCACAGTTTTCCTGCACTTCGGTAGAATCAACAGGCTCAGTGCCGTGCTCCGTCTTCTTTTCAAGGGAGAATCAAACCTGTGAATCATGTTATTGTGCTTATTTTGAAGCATTATTATGTAAGCATTAAGGAACAGATAGATGAAGTGCACTTTACTGTAAGACTTTGGTTTTACACAGAGGTCACTAGGTTACAATGTGAAGATTAGAAGGTAACGGTTAAGGTCATTTCTTTCTTTCTTTTTTACAATAGGAACAAACTGCCACTCCCTGTTGCACAGACGCATAAATTTTTGGACTGTAACACAGAGAAGGAAGAGTAGTAAAGAGAGTGGGGTTCTTGTGTATCCTTAGGAGTCTTGTGCTTTTTTTTAAAATATATTATTTGTGTCATTTTTTCACATTTTGTTTGTTAATTCGCAGAACTAGCTGCTAAATTGAGTTAAATTTTCTGTTGTTGCAAAAAAAGGCTCTGAGCTAAACGTCTGGTCTAAGGAAGTGCCTGGACTGCTGGTGCAGATAGCGAGGATGCATTCACAGTTTCCCTGAGATCATCTTTGTAATACGTCTTTAACTGAAAAGGAGGGATGTGCAGTGTGCATGAAAGCTCCAGAACAACAGACTGTGGACCTTAAGTCAGGACTTTTACTTCCGCTATTTGACCTGTTTCTTATCCACTCTGCTAAAGCGACTCTACTGAGCTGAAGGAAATGTGGGTAAAAATAACGTTTATTCCGATTACTCTCGGCCCACTGGGAGGATTGAAACCACTCTGTTTATATGTTAGCTCAGCATGTAGGCTGGAAATAGGAAGAAGCGGGCAAAAGCCAAGACACTCTACGTCTGAAACGCAGCTGTTTGTTTGTTTTTAAAACAACAATGTCAATGGAAGAGAATTCATTCTGTTTTACCTGTAAGACCCTCGTGTCTGTACCCTGGCTACTCCGTGCCAGGTGTCAACCAAGGTATAGGACATATAACCCCACCATAACACTAACGACTGTCACGTGTTGTCAGTCTTCTCTCTGCAGAGTAAGCAAGCTTACACAGTTCTCCAAAATGTCAGAGTTCTCTTAAATGCAAGGTTGACCTGCCGTGTATCTGTTTGTATGCAGTATTGTCACGACACGTTCACATTTAATTTGTTAAGGTGAATTTAATTTCAACTTTTTGAATTTTGTATGTTTTCTTTGTTTGTTTTGTTTTTCTTTTTGAGTCCACCGACCCAGAGTGGTCCATCGTCCATTTGTTTCAGTGTGATCGAGACTCTAAGATGCCTTTATGTCACAAAGCTGAATTGTTTACTACGGGATGAAAGCTTCCACAGATGTGCAATCAATGCCTTTTCAGATGATAGTGAAACCCATGTCTGTGCTTTGGTTTGTTTGATTTCTTTTTTACTCCAACGTTACGTGTTTGTTAAGTAACAGTTGGCCACCGTGTGAGTTTTAAGTGACCTTGTTTACCTCGATCAGTACAGTTGCTTCAGTGAAGCCCCAGTTTTATTGGGATAAGGGAGCAGATGAATGGGTGTGACAGATGTTATTTTTCTATCCTGTTTGGGAGGAATTATGTTTGTTGTCTGTTTATCTCTCAGCACTCGAAACTATTAGAGCTGCTCTCCAATCGTGTTACATTTGTCCAGCTGTTCAGCGTCATTTGATACAGACCTTTATTGTTTTTGGTGGGTGGGAAGTTGAGGTCTCCCTCCGTGCCGCTGTGATATGCAGCAGCCCGGCTGGTGAGTCATCCAGGACTCTTATCTGGAAAAAGCTCATAGGACAGATCTGACTGACTCAATAAAACGAAAAAAAAAAAAAAATCAAGATGTTTCCTTATTTTCATTCTTAACATGCCTTTGAATCAGGTGGAAATAGAGAGGAAATGCTTCTTATTTGAAAGTCTTAAATGAACCTTTCCGCTACGTTTCGAGGGGTTTTCCCTCTTACAAGAACACGATGGGAGATATTTATGAGGCTCTCTCTCCGGGGCGCTGAACACTTCCTTTTCCCTTCCTTGTTAAAAAGCTCAACATGACTTGCATCATGAATACTGTATAAGCTACACTTCCGTTATCATCTCTGACCAAAACTCCTTCTTTTAAATATTTAGTTTCAACATAATTATACATCGTAGCATGGTGATATAAACCATCCAGGGGTGAAGGAGACATGCAGAGAAGGTGGGGTGGAGGAATTAAGACAGGGCGATAAAAAGGATGGAGAGGAAGCATAAACGTTTAGTTCACCTCTAGGACTTCACCTGCTTTTTGGTTAGGAGCTGATAATTACTATTTAATAGAAAGTGGATGGACGACAGCTGGGATACGCACAGGATGAATGAGCGGGGGAAGATGGTTTCCTCGGACAGCGCGTACATGTCATCCACAGAGGATGGACAGACGCCCACGGCCATCACCTACCCTTATAATGAAGAACTAACACACAAGGTATTTATGTAACTATATTAAAAATGATGCGGGAAACTAACAATATACAAAGTGAAATTCCAGATTACCACAGGAAAAAAATATAAAATCTTAATTTACTTTTAAATTAACTTTCAAAAGGATGTGCTTTTTTAAATAATTAACTATTCTTTCCACAGTGACTCCTTCTGTGTCATTTTCTGGAAACATCTGTACCCAACAATAATCTAATAGCTCAGTGATCTAATGCCACCCAATATAACCTCCCTGTAGTACTAGGGGGTTATGGGAGTGCAGTGTGTCATGATTTATGAGTGTGAATGGATGAATGCGACATGTTGGATAAAATTAAAAAACTAAAAGCGCTGTCTAAGAACTGTAAAGAGCACATCACTTAATGTTCACCACCAATTTCGCGTTAGTCATCGGTCAGCAGGATAACTTCTGGACTTTGTCACAATCACAGGAGCTGCACAGTTTTAACTAAAGACAAAGCAAGTGAAATCCTGTTTATTGTCTCCGATTGTGGGCATTTCTTGCAGATAGTCTAATGGTTTAATCGCTCTGAATGCTCCGTAATTCCATTACTGGATATGTGTGAAACAAGTATTCTATTATGGTAAGCCAAGAACAAGCTCCTGCTTCCTCACTAATTGAATTCATGGATGCATTTGCTGTTTTGCCGAGTTCTAGCCTGCCAGCAGCCCCAGCACATACTACATACTGATGGTTCCAATTTTGTTTGCAGGCTGCACTGAGCCAGTTGGCTCTCAACTCTTTAAATATCCAGTAAATGTTGAAGTCCTACATGAAAACGTGTGACAAGAAACTGCTTTGGCGAGAAAGTAGAAAATAAAATATGCACTGTAAAAGCAAAAACCTGCAGTCTTTTCAGCGTTTTACCAGAAGGAACGTGGGGTGATGTGCTCTCTCTTTTGGATGTTCAGTTTGAGCTCGAATTTTAATCTCATCATGGAAAGACCTCTGCAGTGTAGCAACGCTGTCACAACTAGTTTGACAAAATGTCAAATTTGGCTCCGGCAAAAGCACCAAACATGCCGAAACATATGTGGGATTCTGCTGGCCTCTAAAGCTGTCCTGGGTCTCCTCAGTGTCAGGGTTCAGACAGGTCTCTGAAAAAGCTGTAGTTACCCCCCCCCCCCACCTCCCGCTTTATAACATCCACACCACCAGTCTCCTGTGCTTTGACTTCTGTTTCATGGCTGCTCTCGTCTCCAGTGTCAGTCCTGAAAACGCTGCCAGCATGCTGACATCAAAATTTCATGTAGGTGGTATGAAATAGTAATCTGATGGTTTCCGAGGGGGCCGCACACTACATCTAAGCTGGTCTGCATTGTTTCTACTTCAGGTGCTCATACCTGCTCTCTCTTTGAAAGGGATGCAAGCAAACACTTTATGTTATATCTGCTATTGCAGACTAAAAGCATCCTGCTCCGGAGTTTCCATCAAAAGGAAGCACGCTGGAGAGCGAGGGAGCCACGTAGCCTCAGATGTTCGGTTTGCATGTCACCTTGTTAGATTTTTAATGTGGGGAGCAAATTGAATGTGCAGAACATGAATATCGGTGTGTAAAGTGAGGAGTACAGAGGCTGCCTGCTGTCACGCTGCACTCTATCTGAGCTCCTTGACACTGCAGATAAGAAGCAGGCGGTGGAGTCTGGCCTGCTGGAGGAGGAGGAGGGTGAGGAGGACTTCTGTGTATGGAGAGGCGGTGGGGTGAGTAATGTCAATAAAGAAGGCAAGCATCTGCTGCCAAGGACCTCAAGGCTGGGTACTCTAGAAGCCAGGGAGACAATAACCATGGCGACAAGGCCAGTTGTTGCCAGAGCTGCGGTGGCAAGTCAGATGGCAGCTGGGGTGATGGATGACCCTCAGCAAACAGAGCCAGCGGCCGTTTCTGTGGCGCTGCGTCTTGCTTTTGTGCGTGCGTCACATTCTCGGTCTGAAACGTGTACAAGAACATTTCACACCTGCATGACATCTTAAAGTATGTTTGTGTGAGATCTTTTCAGTTAAATTAAGCTGGCAGTAAAATAACAAATCAAATAAAACTGCAGTATTACCACCAAAATGTTTTTGTTCCAAAGAAACGTGTCCCCTGTAGGACCCTAATGTGGTAATTTAGCTATTCTCAAAGTCAACACCCTGAAAATCCTTCCACCCAAATATTAAATCTTCACTCTAATCAAATTACAAGAGAGTTTACGTTGGCTCACCTGCAGTACCTTGGAAGGCCATCAGGGGGCCCTGGCTCTCTCTTTGGGAATCACTACTGTGTTAACGAGTTGTGCTTCCCACCTGAGCTTCTGGTGAAACTGCTGCCGAAGCATTTTTTTTTAAATCAACATTATGTTGCAAATAAATAGTAAAATTTAAAAGAGCAAATTATTACACATAATTTATGGACATCTGTGGTTTGATTTCTTTGCATGCGTGGATTGGATGGGTTGTTAAGACTGTGAGAATTTCATTTCAATGGCAGCTTTAGAAATAGTTACTTAGAAAACCGCTGACGTGTTCAGTTCTTATTTTACCTGCTGTATCTTCCTGGTGAGATGATGGTAGTGTTACACATCAAGGTTGTTATAGTTAACTAAAACTAAACTGAAACTAAATGGGAAACAAGATTTTATAAATAAAAACACATTTATATTACAGCTTGTGAGTCCACTGCTTTTAAAATATGTGTTTTTATTGTAATACCTGCACTGATTTTAATAAATCTTCCCTTTAGTATGACTTACAATATACAACAACACCTAAAAAGACTAGAACTCACACTGAAGGTAATAAAAACTAAACTAAAACTAAAGATTTTGAACCAATGAACTAAAACAAACAATCAAAAAATAACTGAAACTAAACCGAACTAAAACCAACAGGTCAATATGAAATAAAAGTTCAAACATATGAAAAAATACAAAACTATGATGACTCTGCTGCCCAGAACCTTAGAATATATTTAGATTTAAAACCTCCACATGTGACATTTTTGTGCTGTTTCTATAGATCCACTGTAATCTGTAATGCATATGTAACATGATGCAGTGGGGGGATAATTGATGTTGAGTCCTGGGTTCAAATCCAGCCTGGGGCCTTTCTGTATGCAGTTTGAATGGATGGTTGTCTGTTTGTGTAATCCCTGTGATGGACAGGTTAGCTGGGATAGACTCCAAACTCTAATTTGGAAAAGCAGAAGAAAATTAATAGATTCCACTTGCTTATTTTTAAGATATCCTAACCTGATGCTAAGAAGTTGTTTTGCTAAACTGTAACTTGCCTGAACTAAAATTAGTTGGTGACACTTTATAAAGCGGCGCATGAACACAAGAAATTTCAACGTATTTTATTTGAAATTATGATGTAATTATATTTACCTACAAATACTTAAAGTTAGATGAACTAGAATAAGGGGATAACAAGTCTGGCTTTTACACAAAAAGATATTACTATGCTGTGAGTACATTTAAGTGCAATTTCATGGTAATTTTGCAAGAAAACCAAATTATTTCCCCATTTTACATCCTAAATATGCTGTACTTTTCAGGGCACGGGCTGTATTATGAAGTGCATTCATCTCACCTGAATATTCGTTAGGTTAATGTACGTGATCGATGTTTTATTACTCAACAGTCCTTTTATGTATACTACAAATGTGACGAAGACTGTTCTCCCTGACCAGCTTAAAGTGAAAATAAATGTGTGTGACCTATTAGAGAGCCAAAGTTAAGCCACTCCATAATATGACCTGCACCCTGAAAAGTACAGTGTAGTTACAATGTAAGATGGGGAAATACACTTTATTTTTCCACAAAATTAATATATTATTCAACACTTTACTGAAAGAATAGTTTGTGTCCTGTGAAATTTCCGTAGGTATGCAATACTTAAAGTTAATCAAATTATTTTGGCACATTGCACACTACTTAAAATGAGTTATACACAACTTAAATGTACTCACAGCATAGTCATTTCTTTATTTCATGTAAACACCTGACCTTTTACCCCTTTATTCTAGTGTAGCTACCTGTAAGTATTTGTAGGTAAATATAATTATATTGTAGTTTCAAATAAAATACACTAAAATACCATGTAATTACAGGGTAATTACACCTTTAGTCACGGGCTGTATTATAAAGTGTTACCTGTTGGTTAACACCTCTGTATCCAAAGCTCTTTACTTTGATGAGCTGTGCTTAGGTTAACAGTTAGAACTGAAGTGAATCTGTGATGTCTAAGAGAAAAATGGGAGTAACAGAGAGATAGTGGCACCATAAGGGTACAGGAGCAGATGTGAGGCATCAGTCTGAGACGTGAGCACGGATCTCGCACACATAACCCGATTACATTCCCGCTTCGATTACAAGCCCATTGTGCTTCCCCCTTTTTGCTGTTATTGACTCCCAGCTCCGGCTGTCACACAGCATCATGGAGCACAGAGCTCCACACTGAGCAGCCTATGAACACACGCATTGTCCTACACCGCCTGTGCCCACACAGCGCAGGGCCTCGGGCGACAAGTAGAAGCTGCCGCACTGAAGCCTGCATGATGTTGCCTCTGTCTCTCTGTAAATCTGTCTGCAGACCATCCTGGTGGGGGACAGCGGAGTGGGCAAGACCTCCCTGCTGGTTCAGTTTGACCAGGGCAAGTTCATCGCAGGGTCCTTCACCTCCACCGTGGGCATCGGCTTCACGGTGAGTCCACTTTTCATGTCCACCGCTCACCCCACCCACTCTGTATTTGTTCTGGCTCACACATACTTCTGCCTTGCTCGCCCGTGTGTCTGTGTGTGTGTATATATATATATATGTGTATGCTTTCTCTCCCTCCTCCTCCCACCTCATTAAGCCGCTGACTTCACCCGAGTGTTGAGGGAGATGTCACCGTGATGGGCTGTTTGCACTAAAGTCGTGACATTTGCTGCGAAGCAAATCTTCTCTGTTTGGGTGCTGGGGAGTGTTTGACTCCTTCGGTATGTGTCAGTGAAGTGCGATGTGAATCAGCGGCGCTTCTCCAGTGCGCCAATGTTGCATTTTATCACTGCATTCATTATAATCCTTACCACACTGCAGGGGTTAAGGATTATAGTCAATGATGCCAATGCTACAATTGAAATTACTATCAGGAGAGCACAAGCGATGGATGCTGAGGCGTGCAGGCTATTTGCTGCTGGATGTTTGTTGCAAAGATGCTTCCAACAAGACTGATTTGATGCTTTGTGACATTTTTTTTTTTTTTGGTGGCTGAGGGTCAGGCTGGGTGACAAGTGAAGGCCAAAAGAGACAAACAGGAGGCATGCATGGCTTAGTCTGGTGGATTTTTTCCCCCTTGTTGCCACACTGATGATAACTTTGGCTTTGTGTCATTGCCATTAGTGCAGCACAAAGGAGGGGGCAAATCTGCGGGAAAGTAGAAAACTGGCTTTGGCATTGCACATTTGAATAAGTTTGCAGAAATGTATGATCTAAGGTTCAAACGCCCTGCAGAAAGATGCACTACAAAAATAAATAGATAAATAAATAAATCTCCTGGAAGCGTAAGTGTGCTGGATTAAAGTCAGGGGTGAGACAGGGTGTGCAAAAAGCGCCTTTCATTGGGTGTCTGCAGGCGACACTTTGAAAGGACCTGGCTGAGATGATCAGCAAGGTGGAAATTCAGGCAGTTGTGCTGAGCTGGCCGGAACAAATTGAGATTTAAAGCTTTTTCAGTCTCTGCGTTCAGATATTTTAGACATGTCTTCTCTTCATAAGCCGTAAAGCAGTGAACCGGGGGGAAAAACGGGCACGCAGGAACTGGTAACTGACAGTTTATCTGATACGATCTGAAATGTTAAATTGACTCATTTTCCTCAGCTGCACCTCCAACGTGCTGCTCTGACACGGCTCCGTCATGTCAGTTAGTGAGTGTTTTTTCCACGTGGAGTAATTTGTTGAGAGTGAGAGACGCGAGTTCTTTGATGAGAACTGTGCAGGTTTGATTTAAATTACTATAACTGAGCAAATAAAGCAACACGACAAAAGTGGCACGAGGTTAAAAAAAAAGAAGACTTACACAGAGCTGTGAAAGTATTTGCCACCTTCCTGATTTCTTAGCTTTTTTGTACATTTGCCAAACTTAAATGTTTCAGATCATCAAACAAGTTTTTTTTTTAATGGTGATTTAATTGGTGGAGGGGAAAAAAAGTTATCCAAACTTACCTGGCCTTGTGTGAAAAAGTAATTGCCCTCTAAACCTAATAACTGGCTGTGCCACTCTTAGTAGCAAGAACTGCAATCAAGTGTTTGTGATAGCTGACAGTGAATCTTTCACACAATAGAAGGAATTTTGGCCCAGATTTGTTTTAATTCAGCCACACTGGAGGGTTTTCAAGCACGAACAGCCTATTTAAGGTCATGACTTTGACTAGGCCAATCCAAAAGCTTAATTTTGATGTTTTTAAGACATTTTAAGACATTTAAGACATCATTGTCTTGCTCCAGAACTCAAGGGCCTTTCAGCTTCAGGGGACAAACTCATGGTCAGAAAATATCCTTCAGGATTTTCTAGTAGAGAGCAGAATTCATTGTTCCAACATTTGCAACAAGTTGTTTAACTTTGTGTTTTTTTGGTCAGCAGGGGTTTTCTCCATAGATCCCAGTCGCTTTTGTATTGTTGAATCATGAACTCTGAATTTAACTGAGGCAAATGAGGCCTGCAGTTCTTTAGATGTTGTTCTGGCTTCTTTGTGACCTGAATGAATCGCTGATGCGCTCCTGCAGTCCGTTTTTGTTGGCAAGAAATTTATGGGAAGATTCAATATAAGTTTTCCCCCTTTGTGGTTCACTGGAGTCCCAAAGCCTTAGAAATATCTTTGTAACCCTTTACAGACTGATACATGTCAGTGACTTTGTTTTTCAGCTGTTCCTTTTAGAAATCTGTTGCATCATCTAAGGAGCCTGGAAAGGAAAGTGACTGGACTTTTTGCTTTTCTTTCCAAGCTCCTTAGAGTCCTGTGACCTGGATGACTGACAAACCAGACAGACATATTGCGTTTTGAAATCTTTTAGCCTGCTTCAGTTTGTCAGACAGCTTCTGTTTCATTGATTTCTTTATCCAACATGTCTGGCAGTAATCAGGCCTGGGTGTGGCTTTCAGCTCTCCAAGAAAAAACAATGTGGTTAACCACAGTTAACTCATGATTTAACAAAGGATCACACGCAGCCACGAAGATTGGGGTCGCTTTTTTCCCCCCAAAATGAATTAAATCTCCATTTTAAAAAGAAACTCGGAAGTAAAACAGGAAACAAATGCGGACACAGACGGCTAGGATGCCAACCACAAAACCACGACATGGCCAGCTCCATGTTTTCTCATTATGTTAATGCAAGAGGGGGAGACGCTGCTGCCGCTGACGGGGACTCATGAGCTCATATGTGTGAGCGGCAGATCGCATGTCAGTTACGTAACATAAATGATCTGTGACCGTGCCGCCTTTAGTCCCGTCTGAGCGCGGAGAGTCTCCTCTCCGAACGGCAGGTGGAGACAAACACTGTCTGCTGCTGTAGCTGGAAACTGGGAGGACAACTGGTCGATCAAGAAGGCGCAAGAATAACAAAAGACTCAAACCAGTTTAACAAGACTCGATAGAATGTCCCAGGATAACAAAAAAAGATGTTTGTAAAAATTGGGCACATATTAGGTTTTGGTGTGTGCGCAGGGATGTTGATGGTGGTGTAAATGAACAGCCAAGTATGATTTGTGGATCTTTAAACTAGTAGTCCGTCCACCTCTCACCTGTGCGTGTGCGTGTGGATGGGGTGGGGTGGGGTGTGGC
>NW_005187662.1:235373-238722 GCF_000239375.1 Pundamilia nyererei | reverse complement strand
GGGGGGGATCCTCTCGATCGAGCACCACCACCTGTGGCAGATGAGTCAGCCGTCAGCGCGTCTGACCCCCGCGGCTCCAATGTCAGCGTGACAGACACACCATCGTCCGCGGAGCCGCCGTCGACGTCCTCGCATAGCTGCTCAGTTAATGATCTGCCCACGCCACGATGCACCGCTCTGCTCTGAACAATCACACTAATGTTTCCGCCTGCTTGTCATCACTGCCTTCTCCTTGACTGCTGGATGGCGCCGCTGCAGCTGATGTTTAAGTTTTGACCGTCTTCTTCCGCGTCTTCTCACAGTGCGCGAGTTGAGGTGTGATTTTTTTTTCTCCTCCTTTCTTCACTTGGGAAGGTGATCCTTTCGTGGCCACACGCAGTATGCGAGCAGAGGTGGAGGTTGGCGGACACTGGGACTGAGTTGGCGGAGATCTCGCTGGAGGCTCTTTGCGCGTCTTTCTTCCTGTTTTTTCTTTTTGTTTTGTTTTCTTGGACACCTTCGGAGATCGGAACTGTTTGGGGTTTTTAATTTTTAATTTTGGAAGGGGGGAAGGCTCTTTAGCCTGCGCTCTTTCCCTTGGCACTGCGATGTCCACGAGAAAGGCATCGTTGACGGAGAAGCAGGCAAAAAACGGCACATCAAAATATGTCTTGGAGAGATGCGCGTCTATTAACGAGTATTACGATATTGCCTTCAAGGTGTGTATTTCCGTCTTGTTGTGTCTGTGTTCGGGGGGTGGTGGGGGGGCTTGTTTTGCCTTTTTTGTGGTGCTACTGTTGGAACAGGTGTGTACATTTATTGCACTGTGACAGCTGGGTGTACCTTCAGCAGCAGCGACACGACTATTGACTTTTCACATGTGCAGCGCTCACTGGTGATCACAAGCGAGAGAGAGAAAAGAAATGCAATCTGAAGGCTCTGCCTTTTTAGCAGGTCATTATTTTTTTACAGTTTGCATAATGACAGCATAGCAGACAAGTCATCCACCCGGTTTGGTGCTGAATAAGCCTTTCTTTGAGGAGGCTCTAAATCCTCGTCCGCCCAGATGTTTGCAGAGGGTGTACTTGTTGCTCCTCACAGCTTCTGCTGAATGAGAGCCGCCCAGGTTTTTCACACTGTTCCATCAACTCACAGAGACGGCAGCAAAACTTGCATTCAAGTGCAACTCTGTTAGCCCGTGCGCATTTGCATGGCGTGCTTTTTCTTTTATTGAAGCAGCCATGACTCGGTGTAAGCAATGCGTAATATTTTCACCTTCATGCTGCTGGATTGATTGTACAATTACGCACCCCCGTTGTTGTAATTATATTGATTGGAAAGGGGTGCCTGCTGGAAAGAAAATTTTTAAAAAATGACGAGAGTAAAATTACAGAGTTGGCTGATCACATCTTAACCCCCCCAGTACTTGGTCACATCCTGGTGGCGGCTAAGTCAACACTGTAGTGTACTGTGGCTGTATTTGCCTACATTATACAAGCTTACCGACATGATATACTGCACAGCGTGGTCGTGGGTGTCAAACTGTATGATTCCAGCTGTGAAATGTTCGTGCAGTGTGTTTAATGCAACGCACATCTGTCGGTTTATTTTTGTGTCAATGGGTTTTTGTTATGTTTTGTTTGTTTGTTTTGATCAGCTGTAACCTGTTGTCCCCTCTTCTTCTTCTTTGGTGGTGGGTTTGCTCTAGGTGATGTTGCTGGGAGATTCGGCCGTGGGGAAGACATGCCTCTTGGTGCGCTTCAAAGATGGGGCATTTCTGGGAGGCAACTTTATAGCCACCGTTGGAATAGACTTTAGGGTGAGAGAGATTCTGTAGAAGTCACCCAATAAACCATAATGATGCTTAATTTCTCTATGAGCCTTTCCGTGTGTGTGTGTGTGTGTGTGTGTGTGTGTGTCAGTATTCTTGTTAATCATATGAAGCAATAACTTACGTGTGCAAAAACAACCTAATACTATCCGCAAAGCAACAAAAACAACAGTAATCTGTCTGTTAACGAGCGACATCGACCCAATTATCACCCTGCAGTTTCTGCGAGGAACACTTCGTCATTCTGCGTTGATAGCACCAAATGTACAAAAAAATATCAGTGGAGTTCACAGACCACTTGTGCTGTTAGGCTGCGGACTGCTTCATAAATGTCTTGGCAGATGCCTGCCCACGTCCCTGTCTCCTGGAAAGATTGGCTGCAGCTCAGCTCAG
Organism: Pundamilia nyererei; assembly: GCF_000239375.1. Taxonomy (NCBI): domain Eukaryota; kingdom Metazoa; phylum Chordata; class Actinopteri; order Cichliformes; family Cichlidae; genus Pundamilia; species Pundamilia nyererei. Next base: position 236,519 of record NW_005187662.1, on the reverse strand, counting down.
TCCTGGAGGAGTCACCATGCTGACAGACGAGCTCTTATTCACACACACCTCGTGTGCGCGCACACACACACAACCCACACAGTGCTGGATTTGATGCAAACGGGCAAATGTGCTGCTCGGACCGAGTGGACAGGCTCACCCTCAGCATCCGAGTTATCCTCCAATCAGAGCAAAGCACTCTCACTAATGGCAAGTCAAGTAGGGGGTTGGATGGGTAGGTGGGTGGGGGTGGTTCGAGGAGGAAATTGTGCTGCATTAGCCAAAGTGATGTATTGTCTTCTCTGGATGGAGGTGCAGACACGAAGGAGCGTAATGGATGTCTGACAGGTACACGACGCATCAGCATCTCTCACTCTGCCTCCCCTCGCTCAGCAACAAGTGCTGCAGCCAATTCATAAAATGCATCAACACCGATCAACACTTGCATTCGTTTGTAGTGTCAGACTGAGGGCCTGGCAGAGAGTCACCTTTTGCTGTCACATTTGGGAGAAAGGTGAAAAGGTTGTCTCATACGCATGCACAGGCAGACAGGCAGTGTGTTGTTGTAGCTTGTAACATGGCCGGTCTATTTTCGGCATGCTTCCTTGTAGCAGTTACTCAGCATGCGGGCTCCTCTCACGTCATAATTTTGTGGGGGGGAGAAAATGGAAACCCATGGCAACTAATGCAGGGGTTGAACCATGTCCATTCCGCCAAAAGCAGACGATTCAGCAGGTGGCAGCTCGTTGCTGCCAGTGACAGCCTTGCACACGTCATAGAGGTTTCGTTATTTGTGTTTCTGTGCGGCTTTTGTGTTATGTTTTTCTGTCTTTTTTCTTTTTCTTTTTGACGTGCGTACTTCCGTGCTTTTGCAGGAAAGGCAGGGAGCGTTTGAGATGACCTGTCACTGATATGAAGTTTCAGACTGATTAAGGAAGTGCACTCGCGAGTCATACTTCCTTCGTGTCGTGGTGGTTTTTGCAGTACATGCTTGAAATATGCATATGACCTGGTTTCGTCCTGCAGGTCACGGTGGCATGAAAACCCCCCTCAAACTCTCCCTTTACCCCCATGATGCAATGCACTGCAGAACTCTTGTTGTTTGCTCCTCTTTTGCACCCTTCCCAAAAATCTGTTTTCAACAGATTTTCTACAGATTTCAAAAAT
>NW_005187662.1:220635-235123 GCF_000239375.1 Pundamilia nyererei | reverse complement strand
ATATATATAAATAAAACCTCCAACTTCAAGCATGCACTATATTCACAGGTTTCACATAGATGAAAGTGTAAAATGTGTGTTTTGTTGTATCAATCTATTATTGTGGAAAACAAAACTCATTAGCGTTCATTAAAATGTGTTCCCAGACTGATGTCATAAATCATGACACGCTGCTCTCACCTCCTGTCTTTATGGGTTAAAAGTATCGATACTGGAACTGGTATCTGCAATAATGGCCCTGTATTTACTCGTTATCGGATCAGTACCAAAATTTGCAGCATCTTAATCACAGCACTATTTTTTTTAGCCGGGTTGCCTAAACTATTTTAGACAGATCTTTTCTTTTCTTTTTTAAAAACAGGAAATCAGAGGGCACCCCTACAGGGCGGCAGGAAATTAACGGGGGAGTCCGTTGTTCTGCTGCCAGTCCTCTTTCTCACTGTTGTGTAATTAAGTCTCTTATCCCAAAGACCTCGCTGTTGTGTGGGTGTTGCAAATTACTTTCCCTGCCAGCATTCAAATCCACTTTTAGTCGCCTTGTTTCTTTTTGTCACACGCTGAGTCCATGAGCTTTTTTGGTCCGCTGTGATGTTCGTCATTCATTTCTGTGCCATTTCCGCAGCACTCCAGTCTCTAAACATATGGTGACTTGTCTCACGCAGACTCTCCTTGTTTTCTTAGAATAAAGTGGTGGATGTCGACAACCTGAAAGTCAAGCTACAGGTGAGAGCGTTGCACCTTGTCGATGTCTGCCTGCATTTCACCTCATTGCATGACAGCTCCTCTTTCATCCCTCAAGCAGCTTTAATGGCCTCAGCTTTAGGTTCACCTCAGTTCATCCAGGGTGGGAGATGATAGAGAATCCAAAATTACCTGGAAAAGAAAAAGTGATTTCTCCATTTAAATGAAATCTGTGATTTTAACCACTGTTAAAGATATTGTGTTAGTAAAAAGGGATTTGGGGTTTTATTCCGGCAGCATGCTGTTGGCACACAGTCCCCCAAAACATGGCAGTCTATCATTATGACCTGTTCATTCAACACTGAGTGGGAGGCAACAGATTTAGACGCCTCTGCTATCTTAGCCTCTCTTCTTTTGCAAGCATTATACATTAGGGGGAAAAAATCCTGTGATTAATCCCAAAATAGATGTAATGAGTTACAGCAAAAAATCTAAAGTCTCAGAAAGGTTCAGAGACTTCAAAGGGGCTGGATGAATTGCAGCAGGTGGATAGGATGTATTCAACATTTCCTCATACCATTTATTTGACATTACAAATCATTTGTTTAGCGTGACTTGCTTCGCTATTTGATTTGTGTTTTGGAAACACTGGGGTTTTTTAAAAAAGCATATAGCTTAATATTGTATGTTAATCTACATAGTGGCTCAGGAAGTTCAGAAGCAGCCCTACAACCTGCCAACATGCTGAATTAACAGAAACACCACATGTCTATATACAAACAACTAAATTAATTTCATTTGATATTGAACTAAATGCTGAGAAATGCCTAGAATATAGTCAAATATAGTAAAAATGCAGGATTTATTTAAGGATGTATTCAAGAAAACAGCTGCTACTCTAGGCCAACTAATTTAGCAGTTTCTCTACTAGAGCCAGTAATTTTGCAAGACAATGAGCTAAATGGCCAAGCTGGTCATTTATTATAATTATACTCCCGGGCCGCTTCATTAGGTACACCTGTTCAGCTGCTCTTGTAACGCAAATATGTAATCATCCAATCACATGGCAGCAACATTTAGGCATGTAGAGTTTGTTAGGGCGACATGCTCAAATCGAGCATCAGAATGTGGAAGATAGATGATTAAAAGTGACTTTGAACGTGGTATGTTTGTTGGTGCCAGATGGGCTGGACTGTAGTGCAGCGGCCTCCACAGTCACCAGATCTCAATCCAACCGAGCACCTTTGGGATGTGGTGGAAGGGGAGACTCACATCAATGACATGCAGCCGACAAATCTGCAGCAACTGTGTGATGCTATCATGTCAACATGAATCCAAACTTCTGAGGAATATTTGCAGCACCTTCATGAATTGAGGCAGATCTGAGGGTCCAATCCGGTAATAGCAAGGTGTACCTAATGAAGTGACCAGTGAGCAAAAAGCTACAAAAATACAAAGTTTAGCTTTATCAGCAAGCTTTAACTTCTAACTTCAACTACTCAGATTCTGGATTTGAATCAAATCTTCACGCTTTACTGCGTTAGAGCTTTGTGGAGAGGTATTATCGCTCGCAGTGGGTGCTGCTGACAACAAGCTGTCTTGTATTTCGTGAGGGTGGATCAGGATGCACACCAGTGTTTGCATACCATGTATCTGTGTGCTTTGTTACCCAGATCTGGGATACAGCCGGCCAAGAGAGATTCCGCAGTGTAACGCACGCCTACTACAGAGATGCCCAAGGTAACCTTTGCATTTTTATGTATTTTACTTCCTCATGCTCTCCGTTTGGGGGAAGGTCTAGAGTAGGTAATGAAGCAAAGCAGTGTGTGTGTTCATCTATGAAAGAGTAGCCCTTTTTTAAATGTTTCCTTTCTCACAGCGTTACTCCTGCTTTATGATATCACCAGCAAGCCATCATTTGACAACATCAGGGTAAGACTTTCTCAGATTACTTTCCCCCTTGTGCTTTCGCTGCCTCTGCCTCTCATTGCTCCTCTCTGCTCTGTGTTTATTTTCACTTCCTGCTCCCAAGCCCCCTCAAGCTGAACGTTAAACTCTATTTACATGCAAAGTACTGCGGGGGCCCGTAGCGTCTTCTCTCTTTAGAATGACAAGATGTTATCATTTGCTTGGTTACACAGTTTCAATAATGAAAAGCAATAAAAACATTCAAGGACAAGAGTGACTCAGTGACGCCATGATTGATTGGAGGGTGGTAATAACGCACTGCTCAGGAGGAACAGCAGAGCGCTTGCTTCATCTGGTGGTGTTTGCTTTTTTTTTTTTTTTAATTGACCAATATCCTCCTCCTCCTCTGACTGTCTATCTTTTCTACTTTTGAAGGCTTGGCTGACTGAAATACACGAGCATGCCCAGAAGGATGTGGTCATCATGTTGCTCGGCAACAAGGTGAGCATAGCTTCCGTTTAGTGTTACATAAAAGATTAGGAGCATAACAAGTCCTTTGCACAATTTTAACACGCCGTTGTCACATTTTGTCACACATGCACGAATGCAAACTCTTAATCTCTTAACATAACGTTTACAAGCGCACAAATTGATGTCCTGATCGTGTTGCTGTGTGTCTCCTCTGATTTGTGTGCTTTTAATGTGCACACTTGTGCACACAGAGACGGCCTGTTTTCAAATTTGTCGCTTTCATCCATCATCCGGTGTTATTCCATCATCATGACTATTAAGGATACATTCATCCAAAAACAGTGCCTCACTAAACTGCTGTTGCTTTGCTTCAAGCGGCCGATGCATTGAATATTTCCTGCAAAGCGCTTCTGGTGATGAAAAGAGACATTTTCCTGTCTCACTGCAACAGCAGTCATTGCTAATATATCTAAAAGCTCCCTCTGGTGGCTCAGAGAAAACTCACTCGTCTCAAGGGTCTTAGATGTCACGTAGCAGCAGCTCAGATTGTTTGCTGTGAAAGCAGCGGGACTGGTGGCATCGGTCTTCTGCTGGAGGTGGAGATTCTGACATTTCACCAGTCTGAAGGAGATCTGGCTCACCAGCTGGCGGCCCGGCTGCCAGATAAGAGACAGGACGTGCCGGCTGACGAGATGTAGCGGATGGCATGGTGAATCTGTGACCCGTCACCTACACTGTGATGACTTGTTTTTCCGTTTGCTGTCTTACAGTCAGACATGGCTGCAGAGAGGGTCGTGAAGACGGAGGACGGGGAGAAGCTGGCCAAGGTAATGCGTGACATTTTCAAGTGGTTATGTTCTCCACAGCAGAGGAGAGTCTTTACTCTTCTAATGTTTTTTCCATCTCAGGAATATGGAGTACCATTCATGGAGACCAGTGCCAAGACCGGAGTCAATGTGGACCTGGCTTTTCAAGCTATAGGAAAGTAAGTTTTAAACCTCCTGTAATCAATACCTATGTGTACACAATGGATGATATTACATTATGTAATGGAAATTAGTTGACTGAAGCGAAGAACCCACTTCGGTGTAGGTCAGCTGATAATTTTTGGTTTTATAGAATGTGGCTTTGAAGATTTAGTTGGCTGTCAGCATGCACATAGCATCATCTTACCAGGTAAAGCACCAATATGTCTGCCTAATGTGATAACAGGCAGTTTTGTTGCCATGGTAGCATAGTAGGGTAATTATGTTATTCTTTTTTAAATTTTTCGGGCTATCCTCAAGTCTTAAAAGGAGCAAATAATGCAGGTTTAAGAGATGTATGATCGAATGCTAATGTTAATATTATAATTGTGTTTTATTTTCCCCCACTATGCGTAAAAAAGCCTAAACTCCACCTAATTTCCAGTTAAAAGAAAAATATAATCTGACTAAAATAATCACTGATCACTAACCCTAACCCAAGAAGAAAATAATGCAAAGCCAACAAATAAATTAAATGGGTGATGGGGAGTTTTGGACATACCAAGTCAGAGTTCTGTTGCAGTTATGAGCATGAGATGCATGCTTTGAATACTTTTGGTCTGCTGCTCTTTGTCTTTTTTGGAACAGGGTGGTTGCAATATGGGAAAAAGAAATCCCACAACATTTAATTTTTTAAACAATATGCTGCCGTTGTGGGGTGAGTTTAACCATAACCTCATCCAGTCGCTTTGGGATAAACTGGATCATAGACTACAGTGGTATTTGTGGCTGAATTTGAGCCAGTTTATAAACTCTAATGGGATCAATTCCCAGAAGAGTCTATGCTCATGTAATAGCTTATTAATGTCCATAGTTTTAGAATAACATCTTTAATGGCCACATATGGGTAGGATATCTGAGCATCAATACACTTTTAGCCTTGTAGTGTATTTAGTGTTGTATTCTGATCTCAGAATGGACTAAAGGTTTATTTAAAAAACGACCTTGTACTCAGTCTAAAAAGTAAACTAAAAAGACACTGCACAGAATATACATATCAGCAAAAAAGGTAGATCTAGTTATTGTAAAGTTTTTACTTTTGTAGCTATAGTTTATCAGTCATACATTTTATTTCTGGGTCTCATAACTGTTTCATTCATTTTGCCATGTGGGGAGTCTGTAGATAACACTTTTGATTACCTAAATAAAAAAATGAGTCATTTTTTAGCTTATTTAATGGAACAAAGAGAATGTTGTATTCATAAATATACACTGATTAATGTGTAACGTCTGTCAGGGTGTCCAAAGCCGACACTGTTAGATCCACTTCGAAGACTGTTTCGCTAACAGCAGCTAACAGAAACGCCTACAGACAGAAAAGTTCAGGATATCCTCAAAAACTCACCTCAGTATTGCTGTCATCAGACAGCAGTGAGCTTTAGTGACTCACTCGCTTGCATCAGACCCCTTTCACAAAGTTTTACAGCTATTAGAGTAAATGCACGTGGACACCCAGCATATTGACACCTGAGGTAAACACACTCACTACAGATAAACACCAGCCAGAGGTGTTTGTCCCACAGGGGCCACCGTAGCTAGGAATATGCACTTAATTGGAAGGGGTAAGAAAACAGACTTCAATTGACTGCAATCTGGAACTTACTGAAATCTAGTGGTGAGATTTTACACACTATACCTTTAAATTTTGCAACTATACCCCTTCTTGTGTGCCTCTGCACCACTTCCACCACTTGCCTGGAAGTAGCCTATTTGTCAATTTCACCACCGACCTCAAACTTGCAAAAACTAAGAAAAGAGAAGAAAACAAAGAAAACAGGCCCAGATTTGATGTTGAGGATCATTAGTGGCCATGAAAGCTGGACGACCAATGCTGGCCTTGCAAACACAATCAACATTTGGCTTACTTCTCTTTTCTGAATAAAAAATGAAGTCGCAGGGTAAATCATCGCTGATGACATCTCGTATGTTAGACTTCAAAAGCTATTCTCCTTTTAAAGACAGAACCCTTTGCAGTACGAACTGAATATAAATTGCACTAAATTCTGCATGTTTTTGTGCTCGGTCCACAAAGGTAACAAACTAATGAATTCTCTTCAGCTCGGGTCATGCTTGTGGAATAATGAACGGTGAGATTTCACATGAGGGTTGTTATCCGCTCCATGCATACGCCTGACCTCTGTTGTTTACTCTGATGTTCTCCTCTCGGTTATGTGGTTGTTGTTTTTTTTCTTCTCTGTCTCAGACTTTAAATTGATGCAATCAAGCCTTCCTCTTCAACTACTGCAAACCACTGGGTTTTGTTTAGTTTGTTGTTTGCTCCTGTTGTCTATAATTATTATTAGTATGAGACTTTTTGCATGTCAGGCTTCCTCTGGACTCTAAATAATAAGTGTGTGATTGCTGTATTTTAATGAGTTACTGACTGGAAGCAAATCTACAAAAGGTTCACATGAAGTCTGCAATGACGGCTTATAACGTGTGCTTCCAGACCTGCAAATGAAACTAATGCCGGTGATTTGTAATGCTGATGTGATGGCAGTCTTAAGTGGATGTCAGATTAAATGACAGCACGCCTGAGGCATTCTGATAAAATCTCAGAACACGGAGATCCTGATACGTTTCTCTTCGTTTCTCATATTCTTTATTTGCTCAGCCTGTCTGTGCTCCATCCCACACATCCGCCACCTCTGCATCTAACTTCCTGCATCTCTCTCTTTCTCTATCAGGGAGCTGAAGCACAGAGCGACGCAGCAGCCAAATGAGCCCAAGTTCCAGATACACGACTACATCGAGTCTCAGAAGCACAAGACTGGCTGTTGTGGCCCGTAGCTGATGCTGATAATCTGGCAGCGAGAGACACATACAGATAAAGAAATGTGGAGGGAGGGAAAGTTTAAAAAAAAGAAAAGAAAAAGGCTGGTCTCTCTTATGAAAGCCAATCCCTGCTCCAAAACCTGAGAAGCAGACGTCCTCGTCTTCGCTCCACCGAGCTTTCGGCTGAATGAAAGTGAATCTGGATTGGTTGCCATCCCCTATTTGAAATGTGAATTTCTACCTTTTATGTCACGTGTAGAGATATTTGTGGGTTTTTTTGTGGTGACAGTTGTATCAAAGCTACCAGTCAGAAGTTGCGGACTGAAACGCTATATCCATCTGCAGGGATGGGACGAATGAACAGGTTAAACAACCGCTGGTGCCGGCGATTGCCAGCGTGGATATAGCATTTCATTGCTGCACAACTCTGAGCTTGTTTAATCCCAGTTATATCAGGCTGTGAACAGAATCCTTTTTTGGCCTTACAGTCTTTTAAATCTTTAAGTGAGTCTGAGTCTCATGATGAGATTGTAGCTAAAATGATCCCATCTGTTCACATCTGTACTGCTGTTAGATAGAATAAAGCCAACGTTTGGAGGGCGTTTACCCACTCTGTGTCTGTCTGTACATTCAATTCAGGGCCAGTGACACGCCATCCCGAGTACTGTATGTGTAACTATAGACAGTGGGATTATTTCCACTGTTCCCTCCACATGCACCACTCACACACAGCAACAGCACTCCCCCTCACACAGCTATTGTCGTGTCCCCTTCGGTGGTGGATGTCGGTGTGTGTAGCCTGTAGCGAAGCTGTATTTGTGCATCACTTTTCTTTGTACGCTGTTCTTTGCTCATTATGAACGTTTGCTCGTCAGACTTGCTCTGTGTCACATTTGTCCTCTCTTGAGAGGTTGTCACGGTGATCACAAAGTGCCATGAAAAAGTGCTTTGTTGTCATACGATCTATAAAAAAAATATATTTTGTAATGTACGTGCTGCTGCTTTATTGAAGTCTGGCTCGTCTGCGTTTCTGTGTCTGTGTGTGTGTGTGGGTGTGTGTGTGTGTGTGTGCTTGAGTGGGAGTCGCTGACAAACGGCAAGATGTGCTGCAGTTAATGAGCCACTGTGTGGCAGCAGCTGCCCTGTTTATTCTCCAACATGCACAGCTAGAGAAAATAAAGTGTTTTATCAATCAGGTAGATAACTGTACACATGTTAATGACTGTGGATTTGTGAGTGTGTTTTATGATGTTACTGTATGTAGGCAAGCTTTTTGCGAAAGGATGCTCAGGATCTGTGTGGTTGCACAGGTTAGATGGACTAGTGCACTGGGGTGATGCGAGAAGACATGAAATACTTAAGAACACAGTCGTGATTCACTGTACACCTGAAGGCGGCTCACATCCATCTACAGTATGACTCACTTAGCAGACCCACTGAGGCTTTCGGTCCTTTCTTGTGGAAATAAAAGTGCATTATTTGAGCGACTTTCCATCACCAACTTGAACCCACTGCTGCACGTGGTCAGCATACTGCTGAGAGCTTCTGCGTCTGTCCTCTTATCAGGGCTGGCAGCATTCTCAGCTAAGAAGTCAAATCCTGCCCGAGGTTTTAGCCGAGCAGCTTCCTGTCAGGATCTATTTTCACCGCCATGTCACTCATATCTCTGAGATGAGTTTGGGGTGACAGTGGAGTTGAAAACTGATGCTGATTATTGTTGACAGACGATCGCATAGCCAGAAGTTGGAGTTTAGGAGTACTTGAAAGTCGATGCAGGGCTCCTAAAATGCCCAGTTTGTTCACATTGATCATTTAAATCACGGTCATCTCCAGCTTCACCTGTTTTTACTGGATTCCACTCGGGTACTTTAGCATGACTTAACTTTCTTTGGATTGGTTGCCCCTCGCAAACAGCAGGTGGGTGGGGCATCTGTGCTCACAGACAGAGCAGTGTGCATGAGATGACCATACGGAGTACATTCACTCTCTTTGACGTCATACAGAGACAAAAGCAGGAAACAAAATATTTGAAGCTGAGCATTTAGAGCAATCTTTGCTCTCTAGGACTATCTGCACATATGCAGACTTCATTATTTGAGTCTGCCAAAGGAAAGTCCCCTTAAGTCCGATCTGGTGAGTCAGAAAGTCATAACTAGGTCTTGTCTGGTTACTAATTTGAGGTCGCAAGTCTTTATCAACCCCCCAAACACTCTCATTAAAAACAGTATACGGTATCCTGCAGGGACATCAAACTCATCTCAGTGTGGGCCACACACAGCCCACTGTGATGTTAAGTGGGTCAGACCAGTAAAACTCCCTCTACTTCAATGTAAAGAAGTTTAACTGAACATTCAATACCTGAAATATCCTAATATAAGAAAAAAAAAGTGATTTCAACAGTATGTATTGATTTGTCTACACAATAAAGAAATAATTAAAAATAGAAATACTTAAAAGCAAATTTAAAAATAATTAAATGTGTCAGCATGATTCTTTGGAAAAAATAAAGAAATTAAGTTGAAAAAATTAATTTAGTTGCTCAATGACCAAACAAATTTCTACAGGAACTTTTCAGTGATTTAATTGTTCCTCTATTACTTAATTACTTTGATGTAGTATGAATTTAGCAAAAGCTGTAAAACTGAAGAAAATCCAGTTAAAAGTTCATAATTTATGGGCTCCACCCCTACCTTAGTGGAATGACTGTTTCTACAGCAGCGTGTGGCGTGAATATGCTAATGACAAACAAATGTTTTACCTGTGACTTCAGAAAGGTAAAAGCTAAAACTAAGAATTAATTGATTCAGATTTTTAAATCCCCAGGATTACTCTGTGTGTGTTTTTTATATGTATTGTTTTCCTCGAATACTGTTTCTTCTTCTTCTTCTTGTTTTTCGGAAATCATCGCACTTCGATTTGTATTTGCTCCTCCACTGGCCCCTAGTTTGCATGAAGCTGCCAGCTGGGCCGTTCAGTGAACGCACCTCCCTCTTCCTGAGTGGCTTTTCCACTTGTTTTGTGCAGCAACACTGAAAGGGAGCGTCTGCTGATTGAGTTTAATCGGCCTCAGCCCAGTCCCCGGGTCAGGACCTTCAGTGCGCACAGGAGCAGGGGCTTCGCTCAGGATTTAGACCACCTCCGCTGCAAAGAGCACATTAGGAAGAAGCAAAGCAGCAGCGTTTCTCACGGACTGGTCTCCACAGCAGGGCGGGGGGTGGGTGTTTTTTTAATTTTTTAAGAGGGTTCCTCTAATTCACACATAATCTTCCTCGGCAGCATCCTGAGGAGGCTTTCTAGTTATTTCCACAGTGAACCAGCAACAGGTTGAGCAGCAGCAGCAGCGTGAATGCGAGTGAAGCCGAACATGCCGAGCAAAAGCCAGTATCTGCGCCCCCGGCTGTGCACGCTGGAGAAGGGGGACAACGGCTACGGTTTTCACCTCCACGGGGAGAAAGGTAAGACGGGCCAGTTCATCCGGTTAGTGGAGCCCGACAGCCCGGCAGAGACCTCCGGGCTCCGTGCCGGCGACCGGCTGGTGTACGTGAACGGGGAGGACGTGGAGAACGAGAGCCACCAGCAGGTCGTGTCCCGGATACGAGCCACCGTGGGCTGGCTGGAGCTCATAGTGGTGGACCCGGACACGGAGCAGCTGCTGAAGAAGCACAACTTGAAGTGCCTGAAAGCTTTTGTCACCGACGGGGTCCCCCTACCCTTCGAGGAGGAAGAAGTGGAGGAGGTGGTAGTGGTGGAAAAGGAGGAGGAGGAGGAGGAGGAGGAGGAGAAGACTGAGGAGGAGGAGGAGGAGAAGACTGAGGAGGAGGAGGAGGAGAAGACTGAGGAGGACGAGGTAGTGGTGGAGGAGAAGCAGGAGGATGGAGAAGTGAACGGGACAGAAAACGGAGATGAGCCGCAAGAAGAAGAGGTGGTGGAGGAGGTGAAGCAGGAGGAGACACCTGAGGAGACTACACCAGAGGAGACACCTGAAGAGACGCCCAGAGAGTCCACGCCGATCCCAGAGACTAACGGGCAAATCCACGGACACGTGGAGAAGAAGCTGAGCATCAGCTCTGAGAAGGTGAGACACATGAAACTGGTAAATTCCCGCATTTCACGAGAATTTTCGTGCACCAAGTTTTGCCATTTCTGCGTTGTGCAAATGTTTCACTATAAAATCAGGCACCAGGTTTCCCACAGATCAAAACTTTCCCCCATAACTTTTCAAAATAAAAGCCCCTCTTTCTGTGGTTTTATTCCAAGCATCCCCACCCACAATCTATGCCTATGCCAATGATGGCACTTAGATATAAGTGCTGATAACTGCATCAAAGCTCCCTGCTTTTACCCAGGTACTGTTTCATGCAGATAATAGGTGCTCTGTGTCAGCTGCATCCACGTGTTGCCAGGTTGTGGGCAGGCTTTGCTGGCAGGGCATTTGCTGTGGGTGAAAGGCTTGAGATCACGAAAACAGGGCCTCAAACTGTGCCTTTCTTCTCCCAAATAACTGATTTCCTAATGTTTTTCACAGTGCTGAGAGATACAGGACTTATATTGCCAATGCCAATATTTTTAAGCTATAAAGGCAGCTTATGTAGGGGAGAGCAGTGTGTCATGAGATGAATCATCATCAGTCTGAAGACATTTCATGACCACTAAATCACTGTGATGTTTACTTTCTACAATTCATTTTGTTGTGTTATCTAACACAAAAAAACGAACCTTTCAGCTTTGCTACGATACCAATACCAACGATCGATATTCGTACCAATCTGATCATCTTTTTGTTTTCTGGCGTTAAAGAGAATTTACTTGAAAATGTGAGGACAGTGACACATTGAAGCTGAGCAGTTTAAAAAAAGAAAAAGAGGAAAAAATGTACCCTCAATGTAGAAAACCACAAAAAACAAATGACTTGCATTTGTGAGCCATCCACAACAATCACCAGGAAATAGTTTAGTTCCCCACTCCCCTTTTAAAAAAAATATGAAACAAAATGAAGCCCACTAAGTGCCTTTTTTTCACCCTTTGATCTATTTCTCTTTAAAAATTAGGGACATGTTCTCAATCTGCGTCAGCCACTTGTTGTTTCCCGAGTGTAAGCACTCAAGAGGACGAGGGTCCCTGCAGTCTGGAACATCTGTGTCCCTCGCTGCAGCGTCTCGGATGTTTATCCCTGAGGCTGTTTGCGTCTGTGTGCGGTGCTCATCCTCCGTACTTAACTGTGGGTGGAAAGAAGGGTCATAATAGCCAGCAGCCGTCGCAAAGAGACAGAGAGGGACCGGCTAAGCTTTCATTTTTTCCTTAATATAATAATCATCATCTTCTGCGGGTGAAGTGTTAAGTGCTGATTAATTGGAAGATGTTTCCATTAACACTTAATTGCGAGACGGCTTCTTTCTTTTTCCTTCACAGGTGTTAAAAGATAAAACAAACAGGCGATGACGCTGCAAACTGAAATTAGGTTGTTTTGCTGTGAGTTGGCCACAGCTGTACCGATGTCTGCCTCTTTTTCCACCTTATGGAACCAAAAACAAATTCGGAAACTAACCAGAAATGCTTGTTTTCAGGAATCATGACCTGGTTACTCAAAAACAAAACAAAAAAGCAAAAAATCCAGACTCTGTTGTCAGCAGTTTCATGTAGGAACTAGTTTCTTGCTAACAAACTTCACTTGCCAACCATATTGCCCTGCAGAGGGACGAAGCTGCGACAGTGTGAGAAGATGCCAACTCCATGTGGACTGCAAGTTTAGCTAGCTCCACCCGTCTTTTGTTGGTAGATTATGATGATGATAAACTTTATTTGTATAATACTAATCAGAACCAGTGATAAACAGTTTCTAAAAAACACATAATAAACAAACGAAAAATTCAACAAAGAATCTCGAGTAAAGAATAAATTGGAATAAACTTAAAATGCAAAAATTAAAGTGGAGCCATTAAACCTGGTGTAGTATGGTGATGCTTGGATACAACTTGTCTGGACCAACAGTAAGAATTTCTGTTATCTGAGTTGAAAGTCAATAATATTTGCATTCATGTCCATTTCTTGGTGTTTATTAGACAGTTGTTCAGTTCAGAGAGGTTTGTTGAGTCTGTGGACTTGATTGGTTGATAGAGCGGTTTGTCATCGACGTAATGAAGGGATGAAAGAAGGATGGGCCCCATAATAGACCCGTAAGGACTCCAGAGTCACCAGTGTAAACAAAAAACAATTCAGTTGGTCAGATATGAGCTAAATCACTGCATCCCAATGCTGCAGCCTCACAAACCAAACTTTATGGCCTGCTATATCAAATGCCACACTTAATTCAAGCGCTATGAGAATGGAGCACTGTTAGCAGTAATAAATAGTCTTCGGGAAAGGTTTTGCTATAAAAGATAACTTTTGCGTCAAGGCCAGATTTCTTCTTTTACGTGATTAAAAAAAACCAACCTGTTTTACTGATTAACAGCACTCAAAACCAGAGGAAAAATATGTAACCTGATCTGGTAACCATGTTATTTTGATTATAGATGGCTCATGTTTTTCTGTAAATGAGTAAAAATGCCTTCACGAGAAGAGCCGTCCAGTTACACTGCTTAGTAAACCCGAAGAGATGCAGCAACAAAACCAAGTGGAGCATAAAGCGATCGGTTGTCTAGATGAAATCAGTGAAATTAGTCATCTGTTCTCAAAAATCTGACGCTCATGCTCATTTGACACAGTGTTGCATTTATCATAATGCATGTGTATGTGTATATAAACGTTTTCTCTTGTACCCGCAGTATAATGACAGCATTCACATACCCAGAGCATGCAGGACTTTTCTGGAAACATGTTTCTGGTATTTATTTAAGATTCTTTTTTTTTTTCTTCCCTCACATGAAAATAGCAACAGCCTACGCTTGTGCACAGCACTCGAGCACTGCTCAGTTATGTTGTTTGTCCTAGGAATATACAGCGATTGTTCCTGTGTTTACTCTCGATAGTCTCCACAGATGGCCTAATGGAGCTGTGGCAGTGCGGTGCACGCTGGCACGCAAACCGGCGGGAAACAAACGACAGCACTCCTAACAAATTCATTCTCACCACTCGGATCTTTTATTCCAGCTGTCTCCCAGAGTTTAACATACGGAGGATCTGGAGTGAGTAGGGAGCCTAGCTGGGAATTTCTGTTTTTGTGTAAAGGCACAAACCACAGGTTGAGGAAGTAACTTGGGGACACAGTAGAGAGTATGAGAGTGTAAATTGGACTCGAGGGATGCTGTTTAAAGTCTGCTTGCTTCTACGTTGCATTCACAGGCACCCTCAGGGTGTTTTTGGCATTGACTTTACTGTTTCTGGAATTTTCTTCCTACATCCTGTCCGGCATTCCTGTCTCGAATCCCGTTGCCAAGCCAATAACACACACACACACACACACACACAGCCTTGAAAAACACAGTGTTGGTTTAGCGGCCACACGGACACTCCGCCTGTCTGGCTTCATCTTTGAAGCGACACAAAAGAGGGTTCGAAGAACAACGCCCTCCCCGGAAGCTGAGGAGCCCTGGTTTCCATGGTTACACTGATGGCGCTTGTGTGCAGTTTGTGTGAAGTTGGTGTGTGTGTATATATGTGCGAGGATGGAGGTAGGCGAGAGTGAGAAA
>NW_005187662.1:217930-219193 GCF_000239375.1 Pundamilia nyererei | reverse complement strand
ATCTCACCATTGCTCGGCAGTGAAAAGGGCAAATGCATGCAACATTACGAGTGCTAATGCAGCCCAGATGAATAGGGATCTCCCAGGGGTGGACACTGAGTTGTGGTTCTAAGTAAACAGTGCGTCCAGCTGATAAGTTGTATGTTAGTCAGTCTGATTATCATTGTGACAAAGCCAGGTATTGTTCAAGGCTGTGTTTGGCCAATGAATTGCGCGTCATTGTGTTTGTCTGACAGGATCAGATATTCTCCGTGATTCATTCTGACCGACTGACGTTTGCTCATGCGCCCGGGCATGTCTTTGCGTTTCTATTTGTTCTGTGTGGGTGCTTTCATGTGTGTGCGCAAGCTGGTTTTTCACGCCCATGTGTGAGAAAGTTCGGGAGTCACCCTTCTCTGCCCTTTTGTTTGCTAGATATGTGGGGCGGAGGATGTCATGCGCTTCATCATGTTTCATCTCGGAGATCTCTGTATTTGTGAGCCTAACAACTTTCCCGCTGCGTGTTTGTTTATGCGAAACTAGAAGTGCAATATCAACAAATCATTAATAATGTGGACACAGCAGCAGAAACATTCATGACCTGTTATGGTCGTCTGTAGCAGCTACATAAAGATAAATGACCCACACTCCACAGAATTGTATCAGGCAGTTGCCAAGGAGCCATTGAGTCAAATCTAGTCAATCCAGTTCACTTCAGTTGTATTTGTATGGCTCCAAATCATAACAACAGTCGCCTCATATTGCTTTATATTGTAAGGTAAAGACCTTGGAATAATACAGATAAAACACCAACAATAAACACCTGTGACCAAGCACTTTGGCGACAGTGGGAAGGAAAAACTCCCTTTTAACAGGAAGAACCCTCCAGCAGAACCAGGCTAAGGGAGGGGCGGGGCCATCTGAGGTGATGGGAGGAAGAAAGGAAAAAAAGACACACTGTGGAAGAGAGCCAGTAATAATAATAAATAATTAATAGAAATAATTACAGTGGAACCCCGACTTATGAATACCCCATTTAACGAAAAATTCAAGTTACGAAGGCACTTAACGGCAATATTTCTGCCCCTGTTACGGCAAAATGCCCGCGTAACGAAATCCGCTGGTTCTGATTGGCTGAGCCCACAATACCCACAATGCCTTCCGAATCATGTGACAACCCCCTTGGCTTTCGTACTTGCGCTTCGCTGTTCCACTTGAACGACGTATTGTTGTTGCAGTTAGCAACTAGCCCATAGCCTATCATTCACTCAAAAGGCGCGATGG
>NW_005187662.1:215209-216596 GCF_000239375.1 Pundamilia nyererei | reverse complement strand
AAACAATCTCACGCTGTCTTTTTCATTAATAAAATCCTAAATATATCTTGTTGGCGAGGTCATCTTAAGAAGTTGGCTCCAATTTTCTGAACCGTTTTTCACATTTTAGGCTCAAAGTCTATTTTGGTTACTTGTGGTGATGATGGTGATAGTGTTTCTGTGGCTAGCACACATGACAAATATACAATAGACCTTTCCTGTGCAGGTCTGACGAGAGACAGCCCTTCCTGGGCTAATTTTAAAGTTTGCTTACATTTACTTGTCAGGGAGAGACAAGAGGGGAGAGAAATGCATTTAGAAGATTGCTTTTCTTAACTAAGTGTGGCTTTAATAATGTGACGCAGCCCCTTGGCATGTTTTGAGTGATAACAATGAGCCAGAATTTCTTCTTTACTTTTTTATGTGGCCTTGAGCAGTAGCTCTGCAGGCTTTCTGAAGGTCTTTCAAAGGTTTTGTTGTTTTGTTTTGTTTTTCATACATTGGATGCTTTTTCACTCATTTTCAGTCCAGTCTTTGGACCTGACTATTTTCAGACTAATGTATTTTTTTGTTGTTGTTGTATTTATTCATTTATTTATTAAGCCACTTAACAACAACCTGTGTATTATTCAAGTGTAACACAAACACATCATTTGTTCCCATTTCTTTAGCTCAATCTACGATTGATATGTATATCAAAGATAACACACTTTCACGGGCTTAAAATAGCATTTTAGCACCAATGAGGTGATTCCAAGAGAGCTCCTAGCTGCAAACCTGGCATATCTCAGCAGGGTGTGCATTGTGTGCTTGAAAAATCTGAGGAAAGTGGACACTGGAGAAGGACACAACAAAACAAAAAGAATTGGCAGACCTAGAACATTATCTAAAAGTCATGTCTTTAAGAAAAAGGAAAAATGTCCTGTTTCTTGAATGTTCTTCAAAAAGCTTGGAGAAATATTTCTGACGACTGCTTAAAAAAATGACAAAACTGCACGAGAGAGTTTGTGTTGAAGAACAGAGGTGGTCATGCCAAATGTTGACCTTCAAACTCGTTGTGTTTGCGCATGTTTCAATAAATCACTGGACCTATTTCCCATTTTCCTACAGCAAAATAAAAAGAGATTAGTGGTGGTTTGAGACTTTTGCACACTACTATACAGTCTCGCATACAAAATTACAACACACTGAATACACGAGATGAGATAATGAAGTTCAAAATATTTTCCCTAGCAGGCTGTCGTCAATATGTACCATATAAGGTGATTTCATCATTGTATGGCTTCGACTCACATCTGCATGTTCTGCTTTGTGAGAGCCAAATTTAAAAGCAAAGCCCTCTGACACCTTTTTCATGTTCTATATTTACTCCTCCCTTCCTCTTGGTGCATTTTCTTATAACCACATC
>NW_005187662.1:206198-207386 GCF_000239375.1 Pundamilia nyererei | reverse complement strand
ACCATCATTTAGCCTAGCATACATGTCTTTGGAGTGTGGTGGGGGTGGGTGTAGTCCGATTACTGTAGAGAACCCACACAGGCATGTACAGCTTTATGCTGAACAAGAAAACACCATCCACTGTGTGATGGTGCAACCAAACCCTGGACATGAACCTGTCACACTCCCATTAATACTTCAGTGTAAACAGGTTTAAAAGTCACGACAGGGACATCAGCTGTGAAAACTAGGAGGCTGAGTACTTTTGCTTTTTGTTTTGCTTTTTTTATTCACTTGAGCTGAAAATGAGGATTTTTCTGTGAAACTGGGTGTTTTAACATTTCAGTATATTGGGATTGACTTGTTTTTGGAGCGACTGTTTTACTTAGGCATTATTTTCCTGTCCTGGAGGTTACTTAAATGGGCTGTAATAGTGAAACTCTCCATTCCTTTAGTGTAAAGAACTTGAGCCTGAGATATCTTGATATAAGGAAAAAGTGCAATTTCAACAGTACATCTCAGAACCTTTGAAACTGTACTTCATAAAGAAAAACTGCTGTAGTAAATGAAAGTAATCACTTACTACTATCATTTACAGCACTTTGGGCTCAGTTATAAGAAACAAATGTAAAATTACAGAGAAAGATCTGAACGCTAGACTGTCCTGTAATTACGGTATAACACAAATTGTTTGTTAATTCACAGAAATGCCACCATCTACTGGAAGCTTTTTCTAGTAGATGGTAAAAAAGAAAACAGTAATTTCTCTGTCATCTAATTCTTTATTTATTACTTATTTACTTTGGTTTAGTATGAATGGTCATGGAGGAGGTCTGTATCAGTAGGCAAAGCTGTTAAAGTTGTGAAAATACAGTTAAAAGTCCTCAATTAATCCCGGCTTTCACATTTTTCTAAAGCCGTGCAGTGGGCCAGATTGGAGTCTTTACAGGGCCAATTCTGGCCAGCAGGCTTTATGTCTGACACCTCTTTGATTGGATTAATTTATTTTTCCTACCACATATTATGCGCTTGGACTGGGAAGTGCCCTAATCCGAGTAAAGTTTTACACAGATGTTCCTAATCTAAGCTGAGCTCAGGCCAAGAGCGAGTCTGCCTGAAGGGGAAGACACAACTTCACAGTTCAGCATATCACTCTGATTTAACCACGAGTCTCAGTTGGTTATACCAGGAAGAGCAGCGGTATGAGAG
>NW_005187662.1:201660-204417 GCF_000239375.1 Pundamilia nyererei | reverse complement strand
ATCTTTTTTCAGGCGCTTTATGCCGGGGTGGCGGAGGATTGGTTTATATAATGCAGTGAAGTCATTCTGTTCTGTTGTGGAGTTTTATTACGACAGGAACTGTTGAGTCAGACTGCCTCGGTTATTATCATGTCCACTGTTCAGCGATGTTTAAAAGGGATTTTAATCAATAAGGCCTCTGCAAGAACTTCCTGCAGAAAAGCGAGTCATTCATACCTGATTTTTATTTATAGAGCTGGCTCATTGTCTTCCAGTGTACAGTTGATCAAGGGCAGGGGAGCACAGCACAGCCGCTCTGATGTGGAGGGAGTGTCGGGTCAGATTTGGTCACGGTGACAAAGATTACCCTGACCAGTGCTCCTGTATGTTGCTGTTTTGACCTCTTTGATGACAAAGCCTTTAAAGTTCTCCTTTTGCTAAATAAAGAAACTGCTTCATCCATACAGCGGAAGGGAGGTTCTGGGACCGAGCTCCAGGTTTTTGTTTTTTTTCCCCTGAATGACAATATGGCTCTAACTCTTCCTGCCATCCCAGAAACAGGACAGGACATGGGAGAGAGGGGAGGCGGTCAGAGGTCAACACCCAGCTTCCATTGTCCTGCAGACCCCGAAATGAGTTAGGTTGTGGACCGGAACCGGTCCCTTCCTTAGAGCCACCCCCCTGCCTCTCTCGGTTTTTCTCGAAAAACCTTCCCAGCAGACCTCCAATCACATGCCTCCGAGACCCTTTTCCTTCCTGTTGAGCAAACAGAGTCACGTGGGCTGAAACAGCGGCTGTAGTTTACTCTCGATTATCAAAAACACAGCGGACAACAAAGCAGCAGGCAGCTGCATGTTCAACCTGGGCTCTATATTCATGGTTAACGACTCACTGGAGCTCTCTGTGATCTTTGTGCCTCTTGTTCTTGCTGAACAGACACCCACGGTGGAGGTATTTTTATAAACATGTTGCTATACCCTGCGCATGTCACATACATGTTGTTTACATCCGATGTCTCTCCCTGCAGGAGCAAGAGGTGCGCGCTGAACTGCGGCCACGTCTCTGCGTGATCCAGCGAGGCACCAGCGGATATGGCTTCAACCTGCACAGTGAGCGGGCGCGGCCGGGACAGTACATCAGAGCTGTGGATGAAGACTCTCCAGCAGAAAGGGCAGGCCTGCTGCCCAAAGACAGGATCGTAGAGGTAAAGTGAGAGCGTGCGGGCTGGATCTCAGTAACCTAAAACATTTTTATCTACTAGGAACAAAAAATATTATCTGACTAGTTTGAAAAGTTTAAAATTTTTGAAAGAGGTGCCAAATAGTTACAAAGTGCTTCATTATTCATGAGAAGCAGCTTATTATGAGCCTTTCAAGCTCCCTAAAAATATCCCTGCATTGTATCCTGATTAGTCTGCCATACTTCCGCTCTATACAGCCTCCACTGTTTTTCTTTGTAGTTGGATAAAAATAGAGAATAATTGTGTAGCTTGTAATCAGGCCTCACCTAAAGCCTGGTTGGAGATGGAGACCTTTGTTCACATTCAATAATTCAAGTTATCTCATTTATATTTAAGATGTTTGTCATATGTGTTGCAATCTTTGTAAGTATCATTTTCCTCTTTGCCTGCTCAGCTGTGGAAACCCTTGCCATGAAGCTCCCAGTACAGTTTTTTTGTGCTGATGTTAATGTCAGGAGGGTTTAAACTATGCAATTATTGAGCCACCAGAGCCTATGTGACCTTTACTCACTGCTGTGGTTTCTAAACACATCCACTATGCAGTATTACCACTTACAGCTTATCGCGAAATATCTAGTAGGGAAGAAATTTCACAAACGAATTGCCTACAGCGTATGCAAAAATGAATCTGTTTCAAGGATGGAAAATAACTTATTACATAAACAGACTGGTTAACTTAAAAAAAAAAAACCTCCAAAAAAACCAAACTAAAGCTGCCTTCACGCGTGAACTCCCCAAAATGTCAGCCTTCAAACACGGCCTGAAGCAGTCTTTCTCGTGTGTGCAGGATTCCATGAGGTCATTTCTTTCTCACTGCTGGAAAAACTTGGTTTGTTTTTAGGACAGGGAGCCTGAACAGGTCATGAAGGTGGCAGGACACGGAGCATCCACTCGCTCTGAATTCTCACTGCACTGTTACCTGTTTTATTTTCACATCAGTGTATTTTAGTGTCGTGCAGACTTTGCATAATACTAAAATGCATCTTTTTTTTTTTAAGGTTTCTCCCTGACCAAATCTACCACACCCTGCAGAAAACGAATCCACAAAAGTACATGCAGATCATTTTTTTCCTCACCTTTATAAATCTTTCTGTAAGCATGGCGCTCTGCATGTGAACTATGCACGCCCATGCATTAGCCTGTTTCCCACTCATTAGAATGATGTCACCCTTATTTATCATCTGCATATGAAATTCTGTTTGCGTTAATTTTTATGAAATGTAAAAATTAGAAATTAGAAAGCCCCCCTTTTTTTTTTCTTTTTTTTTTTTGCAGATGTTATCAGCTGTAAACAATCGGAGTAAAGGAGCCAGGCAAAGGCATAAAAGAAATAATCAGATGAGCAAAAGCAGACCTTTATGCACTACCTAGACAAAAATAATAATAGCCTGACAAAATAAGTAAGGGAATATGATGTGAACTAACAGCCGCCGTGTGAGGTCTTTGATCCTTCAGAGGGCCCGACTGTAACAGCCTCACACTGAAATAATCTGCTTTTAAAAAGGCCTGATGTCGGTCTGCCTCATTAGTGAAGACAC
>NW_005187662.1:191499-201274 GCF_000239375.1 Pundamilia nyererei | reverse complement strand
GCCTCCTCTCCCTTTGAAAGTGAATAGAATTTATAAAGGAGAGAAGGATTCAAAGGACTACAGGGTCTGCTGGGAGTCTTTAGAGGGGCTTCCAGTCCCTGAGAGGTGCCCCAGACAGCCACACCACCCACTGAGGTCCGGGGCTTTGTGAGGAGCCGACAGCCATTGTTACTGCTGTTACTGGCTGAGCAGCTATTGTCCGGCTTCCTCTGTAGGACTGGCTTTGACGTGCAGATCCACCCTGTGACCTAAACACACACACACACACACACACACACACACACACACACACCCTTCATATTTCACATGCTTTCCCATACAGATTTTACACCAGAGGAGTCAGCTGGTCTTCTGGGAGACACGTGACACTTATACCAGACTTAAAAGGCAACTGTCACAGTGACGTAGGATACAGAGTTTATAAATGTATACAGACATATATATGAGAGATAATGGAAAGTTTCAGGATTCTTTGTTAAGTCTGTGCGTGTGCAATTGTGTGTGGACACACAGGATTTCCTGCCCTGGAGCCTTTGGCAAACAAACCGATAATATACAGGAAAAAAAATTCCTGACAGTGATGAAGTTTGTTCACTTCTGTGTGGGAATGAAGATGGACAACCACGAAAAGCAACAATGAGGACTTTTTTTTTGGTCATGTTTTGAAGGGTTTGCAGACGGTTTTGCAAAGTTTAAATATCTCATTCATGTCCTTCTCCTAATGTCTCTCTCTGTCTTTTTTCCTCTTTTTGTCTTCTTCAGGTGAACAGTATGTCGGTGGAGGGTAAGACGCATTCAGATGTTGTTGCTGCCATTAAAGCCGGCGGGCACGAGACCCGGCTGCTGGTGGTGGACCCCGAAACAGACGCCTTCTTCAAGAGGTGCCGGGTCACCCCCACCTCTGAGCACCTGACTGGTGAGAGCACGATTTCATGCTCATTGTGAGGCTTTACAAGTTGTGCAGAAGGGGTGGAGCAAATGAGTGCATTTAGCTGCTTTATCAGACATGTTATGGACACAAGCCTTCTCCTTCCGTCTTCCCAAACAAGCAGCACATTAAAACCCCGCTTTTTTTCCTCTCTTTGCTCGTTTCTTTCTGTCTTTATTCTTTTGCCAAGGATCACAGAGAGACAGAGATGCTAAGCCACTTCCTGATATCTCCCCCCCATGTTTTTGATCTGAAAACATCAGCCTAAGCTAAAAAAAACTGAAGGCTTTAATGCTGAAGTCTCTCTTCTAAAGTTTATTATTACACAGCAACTTAAATAAACCACAAGTGGATAGTTTGACCCTCCCCACCCAAAAAAAAGTCAGCACATTTTGTCCTTAATCAGAGGAGTAATAGCAATAATATTTAAATATAATTACAGGCACGAGAGATGCCTCTAATTCCTTGCTCGAAGACTTTCTAACTTTTCTCAGGACTGGGTGTACCCACCACAGCCCCCAGGGGGAGCACTAGCATAGCCTGTGACTCGGGGTCCCTCCACGGTGCAACAGCTGGTCCTCTGTGTGGGTGTGTGGCTGGCTGTGGTGCAGCGTCTGAGTGCCACTCTGCCACAGGAGTTCCCCCCATATTAACATGATGCCACCGGCTGTTGGCATGGCAAAAGCCTGGGCACGCTCAGTGGGGAGGGGGTCAGCTGTCAGGGCCAAGGTCCTGAGTTGCCAGGTCCTGAGCTGCTGGTATATACAACAAACCTGCTATAGATTAATGTACATCATCTAGTTTAGTAGAAGCAAAGCTTGTTTCAGATTCTGTTTAGTCTGACTAGATTCAAAATCCAAACGATACTCAGATTACTTTCGTGCATCACAGCAAAAAAGGAAAACTTTAATTTAAGAGGGAGAAACCAAAACAAGTCTTGGATATTTATGCTAAAAATGACCTAAATGATTGTTTTATTACTTAAATCTATTTTCTACTTGATGTTTGTATTAAACGTCTCATGATTATTTGAGTTTCTTTGTAAAATGAACTTGAGTAAAAGCATAAAGGGGCAAATTTGTACATCAGCACAATGCTTAAATAATCGTAGTTGGTTTATTGCAGTCAGACCTAGTGCAGGATTAAAATAATAGCGCTCTACAGGAGAAACATTCCAGTGAGGTGTTTCCCAGGTAACTGCCTGCACTTCTCTTCACATGCTGCCCACTCAGAGGGCACCTGCCTACACGACTCTCCATGTCAGCGCTCACACACTCTCACACGCACGCACGCACACACACTCTGCAGCCCTGCTGGCCAGCACCTTTTGTTTGGTTTCCAAGGTGCCAGCTCCAAGTGGCCTCTCAGCCTGGAGCTGGATCTGTATTAGGACTTGGAGAGGCTCCATTCAGACTCAGGGGTGCAAACACGCTCACACACAGCAAAGACCTGAGGGCTCAAATCTCAGATTAGCTCTGAAGGAGCAGCTGATAGAAGCTACAATAACAAAAAGGCAATTCTTGGCTGTGCAGAGAAACCGAGGGATGGAAGGTAAGGGTGAGAGATGGGAATGTGTTTGTTTGTTTGTGGGAAAAATAAATAAACATGGGGAAAATTTTTGACTTGAGCTTTTTGAAAGATAGCTGATCGGAGGAGGACCATCTCATCGAAGAGATGGCCCACTGGTGAGTTATAGATGATCTAGAGCAGGTGCTGGCGAGATGAAAGTTGAGCTTAAGAGGAACTCTTGATCTAGGAAAGTGGAGCTCTGAAGGACAGAAGGTATCATGACAGTGCCACGACAGGGAGCCTGAGAGCTGATGCTGATGACTAATAGTTGCTTCATTTTGTTTTTGACAGGTCCGCTGCCAGAGCCCATCGTTAACGGAGGGATGGAGGAGAAGGTAAGACCCACCAGAAGCACTTAGAGGTTTGCTTTAGCAGGGGAAAGGTCTTTTTTTCAGACTCAAAAACAAGAAGTGCTCCTGCTTTAAATGCTCTGTTGCTCTTCATGTGCTGCTTAACCCAGCGGGCCAAGGCCAGGCAAGGAAAGCAGCATTCAGCTTTTGTTTTGGAGTGCTGCGCCACACGAGAGAATCGATAGGCTGCTGAAATGAGTTATTAATCGCACTTTCCTGTAATTGTGTGTGTAGTTCCTGTAGAAAACTCCACCCAGTCAGCCATTAACTTGAAATTATTTGCAAAAGTTTGACAGAGTAATGTACAAAATAAAAATCCGACAATAGGATTTTTCCCTACGCACTTTGGGCTGAGGCGTGGAGATTGTCGCAGCTTCCTGTAAATCCCGCCGGAGGATTTGGGTGTAATGCCGCTGAGACACAACAGTCGACGTTTACAGCAGGAGGCGAGCGAGCACACTCCCAGTTAGACGAGAAATCCGTTACTCACTTTGTTACCGCAGGAAAAAACGTTATGCTTTACACCGAAAGCCACGTTTGCTTACTCACACAGCTCTTTGTTGTACCTGCCTTATATTTATCTAACATCTACACCACCCACATATGACACAGGAGGAGGAAGAACTTTCAAACTCCTCACAGGCGCACAGTTTCTGTCCACTGAAACACTGGAGAGCTTTTAATTTGAAGTGGAAACAGGAAATGTTGAGTCTTTTATAAATGGTATCTTTAACAGAGCGGCCTCGGATCAAAAGTAATTAAGCGCCACCACAAGGAATAAGAAATGGGAAGCAGGAAATATGAACATTGTTCTTAGGCTTTTAACTTTTATTGTTTAAAAATTTCAAATCCTGTTGTGACGAATAATAAAGGAAATTTGAAGTCACGGTGCCATTGAACATAGCTAGCAGGTACCAACTGTTAAGGTGGATTGTGGCATTTCATGTTATGAGAAGCAATCAAGACACCTTAAATGCCATTTATACTGTGTGTGTGTGTGTGTGTGTGTGTGTGTGTGTATACGTATATATGTTATATTAAATATTCTATATATATTTATATATATTCAAAAGTTCAGAAATTAAAGACGTTATTAAACATAGATAGCTGGGCATCGTGTCATCTGAGTGAGCATGCGCTATGAAGACTGGTTTTGCAAGCCAGCTCAACAAAATCTTAAAAAACCCTGTTGGAGATGCATCATCATTCTCTTTGGAGCCAGTCTTTCTGCTCCAGCCACTGAAAACAGACCAACTACTCTCACTTTATAGAAAACCTCTCTGGGCAAACGCTACAGCGGGTGGTGGCACCAGCTTCAACCTCTGGCATTAGCTTTATTGCTGCTGGTTTGAGACATTTAACCTGACTTTCTCTAAAGGAAACCAGATCTGCCAGCTGTAGATCAGGATAGGTGTTTTTTCCCCGATTTCAGTGTTTACGCTAAGCTAAGCTAAGCTAAGCTAATCAGCAACTTGCTTTACTGAACTACTATCTCTGGCTCCTTTTCACATCATTTCTTTTGTCATGTAAACATCCCATCTGCCCCACCTGGTCGTGGCAGATGGCTGCCCCTCACTGAGCCTGGTTCTGGTTTCTTCCTGTTTAGAAAGGGAGTTCTTCCTCCCTACTGTTGCCAGGTGTTTGCTCAAAGGGTTGTCTGATTGTTGGGCTTCTCATTGTAAGGTAAAGATCCTGCAATAATACGGAGAAAAGCACCTTGTGGTGACTGCTGTTGTGATCTTGCCGCTGTATAAATGAGTGGTTTCAGTATTCCAGCAAATTTAGGTGCGTGTGTGTGTGTGTGTCTAGCTGCGTCACAGGAATGCTTTCTGAGGGCCTCTCAAGTAACCGAGTCTTTCGTTCCCGTGTGAATACCTTAGACTTTTATGTAAATCAGGCGATGACTTGAGATAATGGCCGGGTTCGGATGAAGAGCACAAACTGAAAGAAGCTACTGTGTTTAAAAGCGGCAGCCTTTCACTTTGGGCCTTTGTCCAAAAACGCTCAAAGTGAAGCCTGACCCCGGACTTCCCGCCAGTCAGGATCTACATGTGCTGCGGTGAAGTTGCATGTTCCACGTATTGTTGCGTAACAAAAGGTCGAAGAGCTGAGAGGGAGGGGGGGCGTGGGAGCAAGAGGTCAGAGAGAAATCGTCACGGAGGTGAAAGATATTTTTAGTGGCCTAAAAAAACCTAAATGCAGTCAGGATTTACAGGCTTAGTGCTGATTCTTCCTGTTACGCTGCAGGAAAGGTTAGGGTTTAAACTCCTGCACGCTGCTGGAAAAATGAGGGAGCGTTGAAAGCTTTAACCAGGAAGAATTTCTCAGATTTCACCTGTCACCACTCTTATCAAAACAAAGATTAACTTTGAGATTTTACTGATTAGATAACACTTTTTGCCCTCAGATATTTCCAGAAGTATTAAAAGCAACTTGTGTGTGTCACTAAATTGAACTAAATTGAACACATTTAACAGTAAGAAGGGACCTCAGAGCTGTGAAGTGTATTTAGTTGTTTTTATGAAACATTTTTGATGTGTGAAAATAGTCTTGAAAAACCTGCAACCTGTTTGTCATTCATAGGCGGAAAGTACCTTTTTTCTTAATAAGGGAAAAAATAACTAATCCAATGCTGCCTCCTGGTGGAGAGGTTTGGTATTGACAGGAATGTTGGGAAAAAGTTGGAATTTTACAAATCTTCATCAGTGATGCTCACTGGCGTTTGTGTTTGCAGGTGAACGGCAGCGTGGCGAAAGAAGCGACGAGGGATTCGAAGGTGTCCGTCAGCCCCTCCCCGTCCAACGCCTCGTCTAACGCCTCGCTCACAACCCCGCCCGCGAACACCCCGCCTGAGGTAACGCCACACAAGACAACACAGAGTGCAGCACTCACTCTTGTTAGAGTTTCCCTGGTTTTCTTACTTGCTTGCTTTTCTTTCAACAGGGAGCAATCACAGACACCATCCCGGCTCTGAACCTGACGCTGCAGCAGGTCAAAGAGCTCGCCCACCAGAAACGCTCCAACAAGAGAGCCCCGCCCATGGACTGGACCAAGAAAAACGAACTCTTCAGCAACCTATAGGGCCTCACCTGAGACACACACACACAAAGCAATCAGACAGATTTTTTAAAAATAATTATTATTATCTTAAAGAAAAGTTCCAGCCTTTGGGTAAATTATTCCTTTTATTATGCTCTTCATGCTATTATAACCCAGATATTATGCTATAAAATGTCCTACTACCAAGAAAAGTGCATATGCCAATGAGAGAGAACTGCATGTGCAACCATGGCCATGTGTGTATGCGGGCGTAGGTTTTTCTGAGCTTGTGTGGATCCAAGAAGGAGCGCTAAGATTCCTTATCCGCCTTTTAAAAGTTTATACTAATGTTTAAAACACTGAAGTGTCTTCTGATAAAACAGCGCGACAATCAATACATTTCTCTCTGTTTTCGGGAGCAAACCTCTGGCAGTAGACAGAGTTGAACTGCTTTTCATGTCCTTAATTTCACTGGATTTCTTTTCTTTTAGCCGATATCACCATAGAGCTCTTTCTTCTCTAATTATTTCTTACATTTTGGGAAATGCTTACTGATGCCTTTTAAAACTGGAAATCGCTGTATTTTGAAGTGTGTTCTATTATAATATATGTACATACATCATATATCATGTATATTTTTTATGCATATGACTTAAATCCACACCGTAACGAACTCAACTTTAACCCTTTGCAACAGTGTCGTCCTGCCACTCAGCGATACCCGCGTTATCTTTTATAAAATGTGAACTGCAGCATATTATTAGTGTAACTTATACCGCCCGTATAACCATTATTGTTACTGTGAATGACTGCTCACACAGTTCACATTTTTAGCATACTGAATATTTTTATTGGAAATTAGAAATTGTGAGGTTTTTTTTGTTTTGTTTTTTTACTTATTTCTGTGTAAAGAGCTATAATTGTGTAGGATTTGGATGATGTTCATAAGAGGGGAGTGGCTGCGTGTCTTTTAAACTATATGCATTTGTCCAGTATTGATAAAGGCTATCATTTTAATGACTGAATTATATGAAGAGTTTTTGTAGTTTGTGTAAGCAGTAAGAGATTTCTATTCTGTAATGCGTCGATCATCTCAGCGTTATCCTGGTCTTTGAGAATAAATAAAAGTACTATTGTTTGTGTGTGTGTTTGTGTGTGTGTGTGTGTGTGTGCGCGTGTGCGCGCGTGCGTGCGTGCACACACCGGTGACTGGGACCTCGACCTCCAGCAGGCCACAACGATGCCGCCACCATGTTATGGTATACTTTGAATCAGCCGTTTCTCTCCTACTTCCCCCTCCACATCGTCTGGTAAAAGATCGGTTTCGTTTTCATTTGCTGAAAGAATTTTCTCTCCTTGATTTAAGGGTTCGTTTTGGGGGGTTTCAGTCTAATGATGAAGTCTTAATTCATCAGTAGGAGCGTTGAATTTCAACAAATTCAACACTTTGAATGAACAACAACAGTCACCTCAAGGCACTTTATATTGTAAGGTAAACCCTACAATCATATGACACCCTATGAGCAAGCACTTTGGCGATGGTGAGAAGGAAAAACTCCCTTTTAGCAGGAAGAAACCTCCAGTAGAACCAGGCTCAGGGAGGGGCGGGACCATCTGCCGCAAACCATTTGGGATAAGAGAAGGAAGACAGGACAACAGACATGCTGTCGAAGAGAGACAGAGTTTAATAACAAGTATGATTCAGTGCAGAGGGTCTATTAACACATAGTGAGTGAGAAAGGTAACTGAAGAAGAAACACTCAATGCATCATGGGAATCCCCCAGCAGCCTGAACCTATTGCAGCATTACTAAGGGAGGATTCAGGGTCACCTGATCCAGCCCTAACTAGATGTTTTAGCAACAAGAAAAGTTTGAAGCCTAATCTTAAAAGTAGAGCTAGCGTCTGTCTCCTGAATCCAAACTGGAAGCTGGTTCCTCACATACCATTTTTAAATACTCTAGGAACCAGAGAGTGTTTGTAAAATTGTGTGTAAAATATCTATAACTGGTAAACTGTTTATATAATACTGAAACCCCAGCAGCTAGATCAATGGAGGAGTCAGCAACATATAAAATAGTGTCATCTGCATAAACATGTACACTCTGGTAGAGATAAAATTGCATGTGTACAATGTGAATAAACAAGCCTTTGGCATTTAATCAGAAAGACTCATATTTTAAAAATACATAAATAAAATACAACACAATTTTAAATATACGTGTGACGCTTTCAGTGTCCTCATTTCCTCAGATAAAGTTTTCTGAGATTTTTATGGCCTACAAGTCGGGACAGCAGAGTGGTGTCCGAGCCACTCGTCTACCCTCCATCATGTCACTGTGTCTCCAGCAGCTGTCTCTTACTAATGGCCTCGACCTTTCTGCTCTTCCTTTATAACCCCACCATCATTATCACATCTCACTGTCACACCCCGAGCTGTACACTTTCCGTCTCTAGGGTTCAATTAACCTAATTGGACTTCATGACACTGATGGAGGGTGAAATTAGGTAAAATGATGACTGGGTAAAGATACATAATAATAATAATGATGATGTTTGTTATAATTGCCTATTAAGATTAAACAGCAGGGTGATTGTTACAGCAACAGTATGAATTCTGCTCGTATTAACTAGAAATACTTTGAGTACCCACATAATGTCTGTGAAACTTTCTATTAAAGAACTCTTTCACCTTTGGGGGCAACTAAATAGCTTTATTGTGCAAACAAAAATTAGGAATTTAAATTTAAGGACATTTGATATCCACTCTGATGCTAAAGTTTACACTAATCGTAATAAGAGAGCGCTTTATTTGTGAGTGTTGAGAGTGGAGGACAGTTATAGCGCTGTATGAAACTGCAGCCAGCAGGTGCTTAACTTAGCATTAGCACGTAGACTGGTGTATGTGTCAATTAAACAAACAAAGGATAATATATTAAACAGTAAGCAGATACACGTGTAAGCAGTTTCTAGTTTACCTTAAAACAAATCTTTTATAGCACTCTCAACAAAAACAGTGGATTTTTCTTACTAATGCTAAGTTTATAATAGTTATAAAATGGATTTTTGGCACCAGAAACTTTCTGCTGTAGTCGAAATGAACATTCAGGACTGTTAATGCTGCTGTGGGACCCCCACCTGAAAAAATCCAGTGTAAGTCACCCATCTATAATGTATGCAACAGCAAATAGAGCTGTTTTTAATTTGTTTTGTTGTTTTTTAGCTGCCTTTGTTTTCCTCTGCTGGTATTCTAAATAATAACCATGTTGGAAGCTGAGTGTTTTCATTAGAATCAGAATGGAACTTAAAAAAAAATTCTATTCTTTTAGTATCATTTTATATTTACATTAACAGTGAGTTTCAGTGAGCTTTGTACAAAACAGCTGGTAAGAATCTCCTCCAATCGGCTACTTTTTACTCTGAGTACATTTCAGAGGTTTTACTTTTTCATTTTTACTTGAGTAAGAAGGTCAAATCTTGACTTCAACTTTTGCTACGATATTTGTTTAAAGGAATTTCACCTTTATTTGATAGAGTACTGAATCAATGTACAGACACCCTTTCTAGAGTATCTGTATTTGTACCTAATTGATACCCGTGTGTAGTTTTGCCACCTCTGTCCAAAGATGCACCAGAAGCACTGAAACGCAGACGCTCAGTTCCTAAAGGGCACAGAGTCGGATAAATAACTTGTCTTTTGTTACTTCTGGTTGAGTCCGAGGACTAGGAAAGAAGAACTGAGTGTGCCGCACTCCTATAATCCATGTTTTATATTTTACAAGCCAGCATCTGAAGGCTGCGTAACCTGTTGGTGTTCATGTTGTCTTGAGGTTAGTGCAGGCATTAGAGGTGGGCGGATAGATCCAGATATCAATAGTATTGATATCAAG
>NW_005187662.1:188493-190519 GCF_000239375.1 Pundamilia nyererei | reverse complement strand
TAAGCTACATGGAATAAGTGACATTAGCTGTGTGGAGGAAGATGGAGGAGGAGGAGGAGGTTTTGGGATGAGCGAAGTCTGACGCATTAGCAGAGCGGTGCGTAAGGCTGCTGTAATACGAGCTTTTTCCTATCTGTCTTCTCCGAGAAAGCCTCATCCCCTTCTGCCTTACTTTCCTCATGCACGCACACTCACACTCCTTTTATAAAAATACCCAAGGACAATCCTCACTATTAATAGGAAGTGTTGTCAACTGGCTCTGGAGAAATGGGACCTGCTGTTCAGCTAACTATTTTTGCAGTCCTTTGTAGTGGTGACCCCTTGCACTGTCAATTACATCGTTAATAATGCAGATTATTAACGACCCTATAACCTGTTTCACTTTTTTAAAAACAAAAGTTATTTTGCAAAATGCTTAAATATGGCATGTGTTTTATTATTATTATGATTTTGTTCATCATCGTGAGCTGTTCCAGAGGGACGCTCATATTATTTACTTGGCTCATCTTTCGTCACTGGGCTCTTTTGATTCAATCACCAGTGCGGTAATTGAGCTCCACATACTGCAGGTGATTTAGAGGCCTCGGCACCGACATCCAGTGATCCCGCATTCAGCTATTCCCCGGTGCTGACTGCATGTACAGTAAATAAGCCGCAGTTCACCGCTGACAAGAACCACGTGTGAGAAAGTTCTGATTTAATTTGTCGTCTGTCTTTTAATTTCTTTGAGGTGTATGAGAGCAGTAGACAAGTGACATGCAGATAGGCTTAAAAGCCCACGTCCAGATTACTTTTAATGTTTGACGCTGTATCCTCCTGAAACTGGGATGACTATCACAGAAAAGAACTGCCTTGAGGTAAACTTTTCTATGTGGATGTAGCTCAGGAGGTAGAGCAGGTCATCTACCAATCTGGTTCAGTCTCTAGCTCCTCTTCTTGGAGAAGATACATAACCCCTTGTTACCAAAGCACACATGTGAATGTTAAGTTAAAAGTGCTTAGGCATAGAAAAAGGCTCTTGTATAAATGTGTGTGTGAGTGAAGCTTGTAGCAAGGAAGTGCTTTGAGAGCTCAAATAGAGTAAAGAAAAGTGGAAAAGCACCAACCCATGCATAAATTCTCACATCATTGTGGAGGAATGTTGGTCCACTCTGCTTCACAGCATTACTTTATATCAGTGAGGTTTGCAGTCAATGGTTTTAATTGTCGTACCGCAGCATTTCAGTCAGTTTGACGGGTCATTGCAACAGCCTGATTCTTTTATTTTTCAGCCATTCTGCCATAAATTTGCTGCTGTGCTTTGGGTCATTGTCCTGATGCGCAACACAATTTTAGTCAAGCTTTAGCTGTCGGCAACACACCGAGAGGATCATCTTCAGCTCCAGTGTGAAATCAGTGTTGCTCTGTGGTGCAGAATCTCTAAGGTCATCAATAGCTGCCTAAGAAAAATGTACAAGATCTGCAATCACTACCTCTGGGAAAACCAAAACAAGTACCTGTGGTGGATGAGATAGAAAGAAGTAGATGGCAAAGGATAGGACATAAGCTGAGGAACGAGGCAACAAGATTACCAGACAAACCCTGACATGGAAGCAGGCCATGGAGGCAGGCCAAAGCAAACACAGTGGAGAGACCACCAAAAGGATACTGAGAAATTGGGATACACTTGGCCTCAGATTAAGGTCGTGGCTCAAGACTGAGCACTTTGGAGGACTTCTGTCGACTGCTTATATCCCAAGAGGGGTGTGAGGCATAAACAAGTAAGTTTAGCTGTCGGACAGATATCCTCACATTTGATTCTAGGATACTTTGGGATACAGAGAAGTTCACGGTTGACTCAATGACTGCAAGATCCTGTGGCTAAACAACAAACCCAAATCCTGACCTAAACTGAGCCCCTGTGTTCCTTTTAGAGAGAAGAGGCTTTCTTCTGTCAACGCTTCCTAACAAGCCATACTTGTTCAGTGTTTTTCTAATTGTACTGTTGTTCAGTTTATTTACAAGTGGCTTTATAATCCATCCCAGA
>NW_005187662.1:182078-188093 GCF_000239375.1 Pundamilia nyererei | reverse complement strand
CTTGTTAGTTGGATTATAAACAAGACAAAGCTCAACAAAAATACTATACATACTGGACTGTTTTCCAGGGATAGTTAAAATAATGTGCAACTGATGAATAGTTTAATAGAGTGTGTGTGTCTGTGCCTGTGTCTTTGTGGCTGTGTGTCTGTGTACACCAGGAATAGGGCTTGGGTTGGGAGAGTACTTAAAGCTTAGCACCATTCCAGCTAAACACCTGTCACACACACACGCTTGTTTGTGCACTCGCAATTGCATCTTGGTGCGCACACTTGTCCAGTGCATACCATACACTCTGTCTGTCTGTCTGTCTGCCTGCCTCACTCACACTTGAACATACTGTGACATGCTCAGAAAAGTTGACACTTGTGTCTGCAAGGTCACATTTATACCTTCTCTCACACGCCTGTTGTTTCATTTGGGGGGTATTTTGTGTATCACAGTCTGCATCCATCCTTCAAACAGCTTCTTTCACACATTTTTCAGGATTGTCTTTGTTTAATAGTTAAGGGAGTGCATGTAATGTGCGGTCTGTGCATTCTATTATTTTTTATTAAATAAAAAAACAGTAGGACTCTTCAGCGTAGTGGCTTTCTCCCTGTTTCTGCAGAAACAATGAGTCTGCCACAGGTATTCAATAAAAAATGAGCAGAGAGTGTTAAACTCTGTACTCGCTCTCCTTCTCGGCTCCTTCACAGCGGGCTCCCTCCATCTTTGCTCAAATCTCATCCATCACCCTGTCATCGCCGCCGTTCCTCCAACCCTTTGCACACAGACATTCTCGGCCTGCCCGCGCTCAGGGCCGTATATGGAGGGGCCATCCTGGCAGGGGAGCCACAGGGTTAAATATACTCCCAAGCTCCAAGAATGTCAGACTGCTCCAACGGGGTGATGCACCGCCGAGCACGGGGGCACACAATGGGCACATGTGCTCATTGTCTCATTAGCATAAGCATTTTCTGTTTGTTGCAGCGTGAGCTGAAGTCACAGCTCCGAGGCCCATTCAGAAAATTCTTCTCTTCTTCTGGTAGAAAAAACACAAATTAAGATATAATATTTAAAGTCTTCATACTCATTAAAGAAAATAATAACAGCAGAAATTTGATAAACATTTCTTTGTTATTAACTGAGAAGTAGAAAGCAGTTCTATAGATTATTTATTTTTTTATTTTTCCCCACGTTTTTGCTTCACTGCACTTATTCATTATAATATTTTCCTTTTTTTTTAAATGAAGGCAAAATCACGATGTAATTAATTGATTATGCACTTTTCAGAAACTATTGATCATTCGGGGATAGCCCTTTAAGTTCTTTTCTTATTGGTTTTTGTCTTATTTTAGGCCAGGTTAGTGAGGGCGGCCTCTGCCTATGCAGCCACCCTTGGAAAAACCCAGAAACTATTCAAATTGTGGTTAAATCAGCTAAAAGTCGTCAAAAATGACCACTAAAATCACAGAGGTCATCTTCATGGGGGAAAGTGCACTTTCTTACTTTCACAAGGAAAACTGCTTAATAAAAACGCCACCTCAGTGTTGCAGCCTCGTTACGCTGAAAATCCCAGGCATCTTGATTACATTTTAAAATAAGACTGTAAGTGTGAACAGCGCTTCTCTTCAAAGTGAAGGCCTCGCCCTGTGTGATTGAGGAGCTGATGGACTATCCTGTAGTTATCTGAGAGCATCACTGCCCGTTCTGACTTAATCAAATTTACATTTGTTGTAAACAAGCTGACCCGCTCCGTAAGAAGATGTATCAAATCATAAGTCATGGAGATTTGAAAGTGTAATACAAGCAGAGCAGTAGCTGCTACCGAGCTATTAATTGATGCCATAAATCTAATGCAAGAGTGGAGTGGCCTCTGTAAACAAATCACAACCAGATCTTGGAGGCACAGTGGAGAGTGTGTCTGGTTGTGTGTGTTTATGTGGCTTTACTGCAAAGTCCAAACAGATCTTCTGAGGAGGAAGTGGCTCCTTCTCTCCTTGGACCAAAGAGGTGGGAGGACGAGGGGCTCACTCGGAGATTTGGTGACATAAGAGAGCAACACGAGAGCCTGGAGAGCGTCCACACTTTATGTTCTCAGGGACACACTCAGTTAAGAGAGCGCCTGACGCTGAGTTACTTCCAGGGACAGGTTTCGAGGCACGTGGCAGAGGAGTTAGGAAGTGGATGCAGGAGAGGGAAGGAATCACAGACTGGAGATTATTGAGATGGCAGGAGTTCGAAGCAAATTCACAATCATGAACTGGGATACAGCGGTCGGTCTTCTACGTGATATCACTGTTTGGTTTGAATTTGGACAAAGCGTTGACCAGCTGCTCCGGGATTACTGTTTGGCCCAAAAAATTATTAAAAAACTATCATTTTAGGCCAAATTAGCGATGCCTTGGAAGGGCAAGTTATTGGTTTATTTAGCTGAAGCAGCTTAAAAAAAATAAATCAACATTGTGTCTGTTGTTGTCTTTATTTTAATTTTACAATAGCATTGGTATGTCT
Source organism: Pundamilia nyererei (assembly GCF_000239375.1). Taxonomy (NCBI): domain Eukaryota; kingdom Metazoa; phylum Chordata; class Actinopteri; order Cichliformes; family Cichlidae; genus Pundamilia; species Pundamilia nyererei. The sequence goes on along the minus strand of NW_005187662.1, from coordinate 185,597 downwards.
CTAGTTTTGTGCCTCAGTCCAGAGATCGTAAAGTGTTACTCTTATCATAAAGCAAACAGGGCTCCCGCACTTACAGGTCACTTCGCTCCACATGCAGAAAAAAGTAAAATGAGTGAAGATACAAAAATTGAGACTTGGAATAGTGCAATGATTTACAGAGGGCCTTACACCTGGGAAAGTTGGGTTAAAGTCCTAAAGTCCTGTGCATGGATGCTTGTTTCTGCCACTGGAGAAAAAATCGAATCAGCATGAAGTACCTGCTCAAACATTTCCAATTTACATAAGAATTTGGTCCAAAATGCTAAAGTTTAGACATATATCATAAATGCTGTGGAATTTTTGCTTCATGTGTCTTGATGCATGCTCAGTGGTCATGACAATTGGCATATTAATGATCAAGGAACTGACCTCACAGCCCATTGTTCACTCAGTGGGCTGGTTTCTGTTATTATAGCTTCATATATCAAACACTTTGATGTATGAAGCTATATCAAAAGTGTTTGATATACACTATCTGATGTTTTCAAGTGTCTGTCATTTGGGGCAGATACATACAAAACAGACATTGCCTCAGATCTCATTGTGTGAACAAAAGGCCTGAAAGTGACAGAGTCTGATTCATTTTGATGGTGAAGGAAGACCAGTTAATTTTTTTAGGCTTTTATCTTTAATAGTTTTTGGGAGAGTCATTTTGAAACAAACAGCCTCAGATTTCAAGGTGTGGAAAGTATTTGATATATAAAGCTAAAGTTCAAACGTTGGAGATCGACGAGCTGAAAATGTTGTAAAAATAGATTTTAGATGTTATTGGTTATTATATCGAAATTTCTCCTTAATGTCTCACAATTTCAGATTTGGGTTCTTTGTCGGATGTTTTTGTTAGCAATTTCAAATTTTGAGACAATAACCCAAAATTGGATGTGGTGATTTTTTCAGTGGTGGAAAAAAGCTTCCATAGCTGTGTGAGAACGACGTGTTATGTGTGTAACGCGTAAAGAAAAACTATTAAAATCCCAAATTCCTGCGCTATAAAAGGTGTTACGTTTTGTGTTCTTTAGGCAGCACTGCAATATTTGATTTGCTTTGTTTCTTTCCGCATCATCTCCATTTCTACACAGGTGTAAGAGTGAATATTACCAGATTAATTTAATAACATAATGCATGAAAAAGTGCTTCACGCTCATCTCCACCTTGAGTCAACCTTCAAGCTCCAGTGTAGCATCTAGAGCGGGGGATTTTCGCTTGCAAGATGTCACATTCTCAAATCTCTTCGAAAGAACACCGAATTTCTGCCATTGTGTCACAGCCGCCTGCCCACATGCCCACTGCACTATTTATACCAGAGCAGCACAACTGCTGCTATAGGTACAGTTACAGTGAGGCACTTCAAACCACAGCTGCCCTTCCTCAGCTAATAATACGATGCAGTACCTACACACACAAACGTACAACACTCTGCTGCTGCTGCTGCTGCTGCTACTTTTGGCCCTCATCATCCTCCCTCCCTGGTGCTTCCTGTATGTATCATGGTGATGAGCAGCCACATGCAGGCAGGCAGCCCTGACGTGCCCATCTCCCACACCGAGCCGCCTGCCAACGAGCTCTCACACACACTTGTTACATCACGACCTAAACTGTACCGGTCCCAGCTACAAATCATTAAGCACGTAACTGTTTCAGGTGAAAGGACAAACAAACAAGCTAATAAAACAGATGTTTAAGAGAGGAAAATGAAATTTTTTAAAGAGGATTCAAAGCACTTTTTATCAAAGCCCTCAAACACTCAATCACACACACATTCATACAAGTATTTTCAATACCAAAGCATCTTATCTAACATTCACACACACACACACAATTAGGGGCAACTGTATATTGTCCAAGGATACTTTAACATGCTGACCTGAGGAGATGGGGGGTGAACCATCAATCCACCAATTGGTATTTGAGCCACTCTGAAGTTTTCTGCATCAAAGTGTGTATTAATGCAGTATATTCGTGATATTGTATGACCTGCGAATCACTGAACAATGACTTTAGCACCAGGGTGTACAGCACTCAAATCAAATTTACTGCATCTAGCGCATCAAACACGAGGATTTGATTATATTTCTTTATCACAGATACTCGTAACATGATTTGCAAACTTTTGCTAAATGAATACAATGAATACATTTTGACTACCTTCATATTTAAAATGTTGTTTTAGCTAAATGAGATAACAGCAGAGGTCTCGGGGTGAGATTTTTAACAGACTATGGAGCACTGAGGGGTCGACAGTGAAGGACATTCTGTTTTAGAAGAACTGTGCCCCTCCTGTTTGTCCGTGATGCTGCAGGACTTAAATATCCTTAAGTCAACAGTCGTGCCACTCAAACCCCGTAGGTGCTTGCACCTTGAAAGCGTGAACTCAACCAAAGTAAATCTTATTGTTCAATCTTATTTTAAAAAAAGAATAGGAAGAGAAACTTGCATTTTACATTTACACCACTGAGTTGTGCTTGTGTAATCAAGTTGAGTCGTTATCCAAAAATAGCTCAACAAATTGCGTAATCTGTCTCTGCAGTAAAAATGTTCTTTCTAATTAAAATCTCATCACAAACACAGCCGGGTAAAAAGATTTTACACGCATGAAACACGCCTAATCATTCTTTCCACGTAATGATCTTTAACGTGTCTTCTAGAAATCCCATTCTCATTGTTCAAGCACACACAAGTGTGTGCGTGTGTGCCTCTCCGCAGGCGGTGCAGCATTATCACCGCTGTGTTTTATTAGTATTAGAGCACAGTGTTTAGATCGAGGTGCAGTAATCTGATCCCTGGGGGAGATTGAGCTAAATGTCAGTGAGCCACCTTGAGCTTTGCACTGCTACAGCCGGGCCCACAACAGCATCGAGGGTTACAAGTGTAGCACACAAAGGAGGGTTTCCAACACAGACCGCAGCCTGCAGGGGAGATGGAAATAGACAGATGCAAGACTGATTGTAAATGTAGGGTTAGAAAGAGAAAAAAGATGATAAAGATTAGAGAGATGGGAGTTAAGAGGAAGTAGGGGAGTATTGCATAAGTATGACTTATGAGAGTGGGTGGCCACATCTGAGTTCACAATAATGACCTTTGTTATCTTAAGACTACGAAGAAGTTATTATACAAAAACAAGTATCTACATGTTTTTAGAACCTGTGAAACATTTTACAAGAGTGTTTAAAACAGCATTAACGTGTGAATCCTTCATTTCTGACCATATAAATTACAAGCAGGTAATTTCATTATAGTCCGCTGAATGTCTTCTGCTTCTTCTTCTGGCTGCTTCCTTTAAGGGTTCCTTCGCTGCCTCCAGCTCACCCTATCCCTAGCATCCTCCTCAGGCACACCAACTCTCTGCCTGTCCTCCTTCACTACATCTGTGTATCTTCTCTGTGATCTTCCTCTTTTCCTCCTGCTTGGCAGCTCCATCTTCAGCATCTCTCCCTCCTCTGCGTATGTCGAAACCATCTCTTGCTACTCAGATGAAAGTAT
>NW_005187662.1:180612-181709 GCF_000239375.1 Pundamilia nyererei | reverse complement strand
AAATAAATAAATAAAAAACACTGTGAATTAAAGCTAAACTGAATCTAGTGTGCCTCTATTTAACTATGGATGTTATTGACCTTCAGCCTAAGAACCAGAGGACAAATGTTTCTTAGAAAACGGAGTGCTCTTTCTTACAGAGCTGCGAATACGGCTGGTGCAGGAGACCATAATGGACAAATGGGATTCATAGCACACTGAAACATAGCTTATACACTGATGTATCCCCACTGTGGGTTTGTTTGTGTTTGGTAGTTCTTTTTCTTTATGCAAACACAAGGCCGTAAATAGGGCCAAATATTCATATTTATCAAAGAAAGAGAAAAAAATGTTCCCTTTACAGGTGGTTGAGACCAAACACGGAGCATCTTTCAGTCTGACATTCATGAAGTGTTTATTACTCATGTGCAGGCGGTGTAATAATATGTAATAGTACAGGATCGAAGGAATTTTCTACCATATCAGGTGTCTTGAAACACAGAAGCAACCTTTTTGTTAAAAGCCTGGTCGTATCGGCCTAAAAAGAAACATGAAGCCCGTGGTGTGTTAACAGGTTATTTCTGCAGCCTCTAATTGCCAAAACATTTTTTTTGCCATTGCTGGTTTTAAAGACGTGTAAGTCAATTTGCAGCTGATAACAGGTCCCAGCAGGGTTCCCGTCTGTTTACACTTGGCCGTGCATTATGTTTTCAGCATGGGCATGCACATGCATTTTCACACCTGTTGCTTTGTCATGTGATATATGTGACGACAAGGTAACCGAGACCAGACCAGTTGGGACCGTGGATGTATTATAAGAACTGAGCACTGGACTCAAATATGGCACCTGCCCCCCCTAGAATGACCATTTCTGACCTCACACATAAACCAAAAACAAGCCCCTGTGTCGTGCTCTGTGGTTCGGAGTGCTGTAATACGACAGGATGGAAGGTGGAGAATGGGGTGATTCATAGTGAAACATTACAATAGATTTAAAAATATAAAGTGGAGTCACCTGTAATAGACTGCCGTGCTGCCTAGGGTGTATCCCAGCTCTCGCCCTATAACAGCTGGGATAGGCTCCAGCACCCACTGCAACTCTGAATTGGAAAAGCACT
>NW_005187662.1:177538-179641 GCF_000239375.1 Pundamilia nyererei | reverse complement strand
ATTATTACAACAGCGAAATGAAATAAACATCTGATTAAATAATTAATTAAATGTATCATCAGTTAATTACAAATGGAAATAATAGTTAAATATATACACAGTTAATAAAATATCAATTCATTTCATGTAAAACATTTTAATTCATTAAAATGTTACATGTAACAGCAGTACAGCAGCAGTTTCCTTTGAGCCTCTGATAATAGTAAACTGTGTACTGTGTACCAAAGTGGCCATAACTCCTAAGTAATTGTCGTATTTTGTTAAAACCCTTGAATTAAAGTTGAAGGTTTTCACTTCAATCACACCTAGATTACCTTACAGAGGTAAAAGTAAAAGAAAAGGTGACACTCTCCATAAACACATGGGTTTAACTTTATTATCTAGCCCAGTTTAAAAAAAATGTTGGCTGTGTAAAATGACAATAAAAATATATTGATTACCAAACTGTAGAAACCTATATTTAAAATAGTGCAGAGCAGGCATATTGAAAAGCCACAATTGATTAAATAATTAATTAAATGTATCAACAGGTGCGCCTCTGTATTAACACAGAACATGAACTGTGAAATATCCATCAGCAACCTAAGATTCTGATTCATCAAACCACTGGATATTTTACCGCTTTGCATCAGTTTTCTTTAGGTGATCTCGTGCTGGTAGAAGACGTACACGTGCCTGGATCACACTGTGGGCTTTATTTGAAGGGTGGGATGCATGACCATTCAGTTTTAGTTTTCAGTCTCATCTCCTCCACTTAATAATTTCTCAGCTGAGAAGTTTAAGAAGATGAAAATTTTCAACACAAATGAAACAAGTCAAGGGGCCTCCAAGCAGTCCAAATCTGAAAGTTGGGAACTGCTTAAAAATCAGGTACTCAAAATATGTTTCCACTGCTGAACAGTCGACATTTCTCAGTGTCTTTTACGTTTCTTTGTTCATTCACTGAGTGAACAAGTGTCCACCTGTGTCTACAGACATGTGGACATACACGTGCCCACCAGTGTCCATTCAGACAGTCTTTATGTTGCCTCTCCATGCTAACCATGCATGTTCTCTTATGCACATCTTATTTCCAGCATGCTGGGACCCCTCTGCAGTTGCTGCCCTCTACCCCCTCCACCTCCCCCCCTCCCCCCCTGCCTATTCTTTACCACGGGGGCCATCCATGCCCACCTATTTGTGACGTTCTCATCCAATGAGAGGGGGGTGCATGGTGGACAAGCACCAATGGGGCAACTTTTTCATCGCTATAAAACTTTTGAGGACAGTTTGCAGGGTTGCACTTTCTGTCGGTCCAGGGCTCCTAGAGGAGAGCAACAGCCCAGAGAGAGAGCGAGAGAGAGAGGGGGCAAAGAGAGAGAAAGTGTGAACGCACAGGGGGTTGCCAGTTTTTAATCCTAATCCCACTCTTCAAGAAAGTGGTGGGTAGAATTCCACATTTGTTTTACGTTTCAGTGTTTGGCCAGCTGTAATTTCTCTCCATTTTTTTTCTATCCCTTTTGTCTCGAAGCCTCTCCGTTTAAGTGAGGATGGAGAACGCACACACCAAAGAGTCGGAAGACGTTCTGGCCTACTTTGGCGTCACTGAGGACACCGGGCTGTCACCTGAGCAGGTTAAGAAGAGCCTGGAAAAGTATGGCTACAACGGTGAGGGAAACAAAAAGATGGCTTGATGGATGGATGGATGGATGGATGGATGGATGGATGGATGGATGGATGGATGGAGCACTTAGATGAAGCCTTTGATACAGAGTGGAAATAAAGAGCAGTAGAAAATGATGGTGAATGACATGATGGCAAGGTCCAGCAGCACATGCATCAGATTTAGCTTGAATGAGAGGCGGCATACATACGGAGTACCTTGGAGGTTAACAAGATAAAATGGCAGGAGTAGAGACACTGAGGGAAATGGGAGGGGAAGGTGAAGGAGGACAAGTAGCGGCAGTGTCGGTTTCAAAGCTGTGTGTGACTTTGTGATGCTGGTCTAATTAAGGGAAACTATCCGACTGACACAAAGCAGGAGTTATGTTTGTGGAGCAGGTGCCTCAGGGTGTCAAGTTCCTGACAACTGCTACTGGTTTTAGTTTAGATTGAGGGTAATTT
>NW_005187662.1:174485-176603 GCF_000239375.1 Pundamilia nyererei | reverse complement strand
GTTTGTTCATCAGACTTACATGTATAATAACAGGAATTCTTAACACTGTATCAACATTGAATTTGATTTAATAGATGGGCTATGTCTATTTATTTGAATGTGTTTATCAGGCAAAAGTATCTGGGAGTTGGTGGTGGAGCAGTTTGAGGACCTGTTGGTCAGAATCCTTCTACTGGCAGCCTGCATCTCTTTTGTGAGTTTCATGATGCAACCCCCTGTGTGACCATCCATTTATCCAATGCAAAGCACCTACTTATGTAATATTCATGAAGTGTTCAATGCAAGGAGCTTGCACAAGTTCATAAATCATTCTTTATTATCTTGTAGTGAAAAGATGTATTTTTCTATTTGTGCAGAGGTGCCCCTTCCATCCCTGTCTTACATTTACTAACACCAGATCCATCCAAAAGGAAATGGACAAAGCAGACGAAGACTAGCTAACACAATGAATTAATGAACAGGATATATTCTCAGCAGTGCTTGTAAAAGTTGTGTTTGTAATTTCAGTGATGGACACCACATGTAGTAGATTCTCTAATCTCTTCCTATACTTCATGTGTTTAATTAGTTTTCTTTTCACTCTTTTGCATAATTTTCCAATTTGCCTCAAAATATGAAAATTTTCTCCCAGGAATTCAAGTTTTAGATATCTGGCAGATCACGTGTTTGATGGGTTATTTTGCATTAAGCTGAGGTTGAGCAGTTAGAAAGTCTAGTTAGCATTCGTTGTCCTACAGCAGCAGTAGTCAGTGTTGAGTTGTGTTACAACGCTCTGCAGTTCCCAGAAGCCGAACACTAAAAGTCCAAGAGTGTCCGTTTGGTGCTCACACCTGAGAAGGCCTGAAACATTCTTGAACTCTGCCAGATTTGTGGGTGTATTTCCTTTACACTGTGAGAAACAGGGTGTAGCAGTATAGCAATCCTTAGGGTACATTTTCTCTCGTTTACCAGTGCTGAATACATCCCAGAGTTATGTCAAGATGTTAACATTTTTTTGCAGCTAGAGCTAACCATGCTCATGTGGATGACTCCACCTCTAATTTAAACTTAAGAATAAGTGGCAACTGAAGTTAAACACCCCTGTTTTGTTGCCTTTCAGGTCTTAATTTTATGTTACTGTTTATGAACGTCGTTCTTACATAATTGGGGGCTTGTCTGGGATCTGGGGCTGCATGTCTTTTGACTCTTTACCAAACACACACACACACTTCAGCTGACAAAACATCATTCGTATCATCACGTTATTAGATTACCTTTAGTGCCATTCTCACTGACACGAGGAATCCCTCTCCCCTCCTTGTTGCTCTCGCCAGTGAAGCTTTATGAAGGCGACTAGGTTCTTCACATTGTTTTAATCTTCGATTGCTCCCCTCAGGGCTCCCTCTACAGCTGTCACTATAGCCTTAGAAGGCCTGTCATGCTGCGTGTGAAATAGCGAGAGAACAAGAGAAAGACGAAAAGAGAGTGGCAGTGCATGTGCATGGCAGGACCTTTATTTTAAGAAAGTCTCAAGCCAGGACGAGAAACTATATCCTTAGACAAAGGTCAGGGATGGAAGGAACGAGGGATTGCTTGCAGCAGGAGAGAGTGAGAGACAGAGACGAGGGCGGGGGGCTGGGGATTGGATTGCACAATGGCATTGTCTGTTACAATGACAAATGAGCGCAATAGATTCAGAGTCATATATGGTTTCTAAAAGAGAGAACACTAAATACTGCAAATACATGGTCATCCTATTCATACACACAGGAATGCTTGACCACTGCAAGGTGTTGACAGGCCCTGACGCTCAGTCTGGAGATCGATTGTGTCTTTGAAGAGAAGCACAGTGAAGACAGACTGGAGAGAGCAAGCAATCAAGTCTACTTTAAAAAAAAAGGGGGGGGGGGGTGAGAAAACATGTGAGCTGAAAAGCAGGCGAATGGAAAACAAGGAAGACTGTGATGCTGAGCTAAATGCTAAATGCTACAAAGGAAGGATGGGAGGGCTTTACTCTTTTCTCTCCGCTTGGGTCCGTGCTCCAGTGGCCTGCAACTAATCTGTGTCAGTGTCAACACGAGGCCTTTCCGAAACACACCAGCATCAGTAACGTGTAGCTCCCGCTCACAGGGGCGCACA
>NW_005187662.1:171681-173317 GCF_000239375.1 Pundamilia nyererei | reverse complement strand
CACACACACACACACACACACACACACACATATTCAGAAACAACTGCAATCCCAAGGCCACATACCTGCTCCTGAATACTGTCTTTTGCCCACATACACACACCTAAATAGACTCTTATACTTAGAAACAGTCACGCCCAATAAATCCCGCACATCGGCGGCCTGCTCAGGCCTTGTGTCCTTTACAGAGAGCACACACACTCCTTAGATCTCAAAGATCAAGCAAAGCCAGAAAGAGAGGCATGACATAAACAGGAGGTGAAAAGGTGAAAGGTTAAGCCAACAGGGCGCGTGGAGAGAGACCACGGACCGGGTCCCGTTCCTGCCTCGAAGGTTCAAACTGCTGCGTTACAATCCACACTTTGCAATCCTCAGTAAAAATACAGAGGGACGATCACGTTACCGCAGGCTTGCGTTTTGTGCGTGTGTGGTTGAGAGGTTCATATCAACCCTGCGGCAGTCATTTGGAAACTATGCACAAGGATTCACACATGGGGGATGAGGAGGAGAATGGAGAGAGGGAGGGCAGCTGGCATAAGTTGGGCTTTACACTTTGAGGCAGTCGGGGGCAACCTTGGAAGAAACCACAGCCTGACATCAGGCTGTCTGACTTCTCTGCGCCGTCTGCTTTTACTGGGAAATAATTCAACATGACGAACAAGAAACGACTTCGAAAAGCTCACAGTCGTTTCTTGTTCGTCATGTTGAATTTAAGGACTTCAACCTGCTGCAGCACAAGTCCTGCAAAATTATGGTTGCACAACCTCTCTTTAAATTTGATTATTTAAGCTGATGGACTTTAATAAAATACAAACATCAGGAAAACCTCATGATAATGGACAACAATGCCTTCAACCATCAGTCAGTCACTGGTATCAGCAACCTTATCCCTCATTACTAATGCCAGTGCCTGATGATAATCTGCCACAGCAACTTTGGGTGCTCAAAAAAACTATGAAAAAAAGGCTAAAAGCGCTTGTTTTTATTAGTATGTTGTCCTAGAATAAAACAAAATCTGTGCATTCTGCCCTCAAACATTACAACACATAGTGACATTCATTAATATTTATTATGGCTCAGTGGTGCAGTAGTTAGCACTGTAACATCATACCAAAACGTTTTGGGATTTGAATTCACTGACGCCTGTGTGAGTTTCTTTTAATAACAGGCACAGGAAACAGGAAAACCAGGGCTGAAAATGTGGGACTACAACAAAGGCAACAAAGACAACTTTTGCTTTAGGAATGTACATAAAATCAAACACATACAGAAAATACAGGATATTTTTTTTAATTCATTCACTTATTTTTACCCAACTTTAGAGCTACCTCTCATTTATATTTTGCTTCTAAGATGCCAGACTTTCTTAAAATGTTTTAAAGCAACAGTTCTCTGTGCTTTCGAAGGTCTTTTGATTTTTTTCTTTGAAATTTATTTTGCTTTTACAATAATTTTCAGTCCTGACCTTGTACGTGACCATTTTCAGGGATGATTTTTTTTTATTTTGTTATGCACCTACCTCAAGAGCTGAACCAATTTTTAACTGTCACTTTGTTACTAGCAGCCCGACACATCACACATCATACGGTCCCGTTTCTTAAGTTTTATCTGTAAAAAATATGATAACGCAGTTTCA
>NW_005187662.1:153359-171455 GCF_000239375.1 Pundamilia nyererei | reverse complement strand
AGCATCTTTTTAAAATAATGATCTTTTGATTAAAGCCTTTTTATCTATCTAAAAACTGACCTTTAACATGTCACATGTGACAACTATCATGCAAAGGACTCGAACATCAAGGAGCCGGAATGATTATGTGTTTGCTCTGTGTGCACGTTTGAAACAGGAGCGCAATGCAGAGAGCGCCATCGAGGCCCTGAAGGAGTACGAGCCTGAAATGGGGAAAGTTTATAGGGCAGACAGGAAGAGCGTGCAGAGAATCAAGGCCAGGGAGATCGTTCCTGGTGATGTAGTGGAGGTCTCTGGTAAGCTTTATCTGCTGCATTTATTCAAAGCCCATCCAGCCACTGAAAATCCATAAATGTGATCAGAATTAAGATGAGATTAACTCCCCAAAGCAGTCTACACATAAGCTTGTTCTAGTCGAATTCCAAAACCTTGTCTGTAATGTGTCATTTAAATTCAAGTGTTTGAAATCTGAACTTCTCAACTTTGCAAGTGTGTGAATACAAGACTGTCCTTCAAAATCAACATGGCCCCTTATAAGGCAGTGACAGAGAAAAAGGAGTTGGGGGGTGAGTGAAGGAATAAGCTTGAGTATAAGCACTCACTCCTCTGTCTCTCCCCTCTGTTTGCTGTACACCTGTTCTTTTCATTTCATGATCTCCCCAAGGTCTCCCTCTCCCTCTGACTCTTACTGTGGTATCGGTTTTCAACAACAACACTATCCATCCAGAGTGCTAAAACCAGCCCCCCTTCCTCCCCACCTCCTCCAGCCAGCTGTAACACTGCAGTCAGATTGTCTTTGCACTGTAATACTGCCAAACCAATAAATCACTAAAGAAACAAATGTTAATGAAGGGCCTGCTTTTGTGTATGTGTTTGTTACGTGAACACTAGTTGGTGACAAAGTGCCAGCTGATATCAGGATCATCTCCATCAAATCTACAACCCTGCGTGTGGACCAGTCCATTCTTACCGGTATGTGTTTTGTCGCAGACAAAGAATAAATAAATTAATTAATTAATTTTTCTAATTTCCGTCGCCTTCCCTGACCGCTCATCTCTGCAGGTGAGTCTGTCAGCGTGATCAAGCACACAGATCCAGTCCCAGACCCCCGAGCCGTCAACCAGGACAAGAAGAACATGTTGTTCTCTGTGAGTCTTTTTCCTGCTTTCTCCTCTCCTTGACCTTTATATTTCCATCGGGCGTCTCAAAACCCACCTGCTGACTGATTTAACTTCCAATTCGACCTCATTATTCCATGAAAATAACCATTACAGCAGACATTTTGCATGTCATTGTTGGGAAAACCATAGGTGTAATGATGAGAAATTTTGGACGTCATTTTGGATGTCAGCACAGGTGGCACTTCATTATCACCGTCATGCTGACTTCGTGATCTGTGCTGCTTAAAAGTATTAAGCAATTAACTCTTACTTAGTGAGCCAGTTCTGACATTTCAGAATAAAAAAAAGAACCTAGGTAATTAAATTAATGGCTGATTCAGTTAATTCAACACCTGCAGGGGTCTTGATACTGTGTCTGCATCAAAAACTGTCCCAAACTTAAGATAATTTCCAATCACTGTCTATTGCTCTATCATAAATGGAAGATAAACATTTTCTTTAGATTTTCTTTTTGTAAAGATGTTATTTTATTACATCACTACAGTAGCATTAGATCCTTTATTCACTAACATGGTTCATGACTATAAGTGACAGAAACTGATACACTGCTATACTTTAGCTAACACACTTTACCAGAGACTATATTTAACAATCGTTCAAATACAGCCATTGTAGAAAATACCAAGCTAATATCAGTCTGGTAGCATGCTGGCTATATATAAAAAATGGACATAGTCACTTGAGTCCACTCTAGAAACTGAGCAACTCCTGGCCGCTAAGGAAAATGTGTAGGTTGAGGCCAGTTGCCTTGAAATTGATTGTTAATCCTTTAAAGCCTGAACCCTGAAATAATTGTCAGAAAATTCAAATTTCCAGCACAACTGAGTGTTTATTTAACTTTGTGGCAATTTTTTTAAATGCAATATTAATTTGTATATATTAATTTTAACCTCCTAAGACCCAAACTCTTCCACGACATGCATTTTTAATTTCTCTTTGATATTTGGGCATATTGGGGCCTGACGAATGTAATAGCAAAGAATTATCCCTTTTTTTTTTACCTTATTTTTGTTTTTAAGAAAAATAAGAGCTACATATGAGGATATCATTTCAAATTTTGATAGAACAGTAGCAGTATAATGTCCTTGTAAGTCCATGTAGAGCAAAATTGAGTATTTTAGTCTAAATAACCCAAAATGTGATGTCCACATATGCGGACGCCAGGTCCTAGGAGGTTAATTTGCGTCATATTTGCTACATCAAAACATATTTTTTGCAATTTGTTACTTTGAAAGGTATTGTGCAATGTATTTAGATTTTTTGATGGGGAAAAAGTATAGAAAAGTCACAAAAACCCGTTGGTGAAAACTGGTCAGAGAATACTCCATACAAAACTTCCTTGTAACTTCCTTCCCTTCTTGGTCACTAGCAGATTTCTACAGAGGCTCATAGTTTGCACTGACTCTACTCTGAGCGGCAGTGAAACTGAAAAGTGTAACACAAATTAGAAGTGGAGACCATTTGCTTTCAGTGTAAAAGTTGCGCCTTTTCAAAAAATGTTGGCTGCAGCACTGAGGTACAACATTTACTTTGAATGCAGATAGTCCGATTTGCATTGCAGTTTCTCAAGCTTCACTAGCGTTCAGCTAGTTAGCAAGTGTTTGCAGACAAGTTGGTGTCTTCCATGCAAACTACAAGTAATCACTGCAATCTGCTCGCAACCATAACCCTAGCAATCACTGGGGAAATACATATTTTTTCTTCATAGCCAGAGGTTGTATCAAAAATTATATGTATAACATCAATCAAAAAACATGTGCAGGTTTGTTAATTGCTGTCATGAAGCTTCTATAGATATCTATCTACCGATATTGGATGTACTCTCATCTATAAGAGACTGTAGAACCAATAAATACACATTGCTACAGTGTACTGCAGGGGTGGGCAACTCCAGGCCTCGAGGGCCGGTGTCCCTGCAGGTTTTAGACGTGTCCTTGAACCAATACAGCTGATTTAAATGGCTAAATTAGCTCCTCAACATGTCCTGAAGTTCGCCAGAGGCCTGGTAACGAACTAATCATGTGATTCAGGTGTGTTGACCCAAGGTGAGATCTAAAACCTGCAGGACACCGGACCTCGAGGCCTGGAATTGCCCACCCCTGGTGTACTGCTAGCTTGTTTAGCAACATGGATATGGTAATCATTTTTAGAATTATTTGGATGCTAGTTTTACAAACTGAAAAAAAACCCGCAAAAATAAAAATAAAAGTAAAAGTAAATTTAGTTACCAGAAAAGCTGGACACTCTGCTGAATATCTGGTAAACTAAATGCAGACTAACAAAGGGTTAGATTTGAGTGGGGAACAAAGAACATAGCCTGCTTAGTTGTCTATTTTATTATGAATGGGACCGTAGTTTTCTTTGCTACATTATACTGAACAAGCAACCCGCAGATTGAGACCATTAACTCATCAAGAAAATGTTAACAAAGGTCACCAATCAAGTGAGCAGCAGCGCCGTTTTCTCATAGTAGTCCCCCTAGGTTTAAGGCATTTCTGCATTAGCATTAGCATTAGCAATTATATGGTATTGTTTATATATTCACCAACTGATTGTGTTAAGATAAGTACCCTTTGTAATTAACACTACACAAAATTAATTTTAGGTTGTTAAAAAAATCATTTGCACTTTTGAAGTTATTAATAAACCAAATTATAATAAAGAATAAATATTTGACCTCATGATGAGGATGAGTAGTGTCAAAACAAAATGTTACCACACTCATTATGTTTAACCCTTCAGTCATCACTTCTGAGTTCACTGGCAGCCTCATAGTTGTGTATTTCAGGTCCAGATTTTCCATCCATCTTTCCAGTCGTCATGTCACTCTCTTTCGAATCTCTGTTCAGGGCACCAACATTGCTGCCGGTAAAGCCATTGGCATTGCTGTTGCGACTGGTGTCTCTACCGAGATCGGCAAGATTCGCGACCAGATGGCTGCCACCGAGCAGGAGAAGACCCCTCTGCAGCAGAAACTGGACGAGTTTGGAGAGCAGCTCTCAAAGGTGGGTGAGACGGGCAGTGTCTGCAACAGTTAATTTCATGTCATGTCTTAAACATTTTAATATTGCTGGCTTGAGACTGAAAATTACAACTAATGTCATACACGTCCCCCTATTGCTGCTTGTCCTGCAGGTCATCTCCCTGATTTGTGTGGCCGTGTGGATAATCAATATCGGTCATTTCAATGACCCCGTCCATGGAGGCTCCTGGATCCGTGGCGCTATCTATTATTTCAAGATTGCTGTGGCTTTGGCTGTGGCTGCTATTCCTGAAGGTAAGCCCCCGGGATTAACGTCTATTTGATTGCTTAACCACATGAAACATTCACGTCATGTAGCTCATCTGCGATGCTGCTTCCAGTCTGTTCAAAAGTGTTTTTGTTAAGTAATCTTTTTTGCATATGAAAAGGAATAAATAAGACACCTTCATTCATGTTCTTCTTATTAAGACGTCGTAACGTATGTATGTATCAGTATGTATTAGTTTTCAGAGCAAGTTTGCTCATTTCAGTTCAGTTTTTCTTGTATGAAGACGTTAGATGGAAATTTCCAAATTACCAACCCTTTAAAGTCCAGTGCGTTGTTCAATCTTAATGGTTGGAAATAGGACCCTGAATCAGACACTAACAACCTTCCAAATAAAGCTGCCTTGGCTATTGCCGGTTCTTGCCACTCCCTATCCAGCAGACAGTGCAGAAGGCTTTGGAGACTCTCCATGAGCCTCTTAAGCTGAGTTTTCAAAGTTAAGGACCAGATTAGAACTGACAGAAACAGGTGTATTCCTCAGAAAGCAGCTGATGACCAGTACATCTCTGATTTGCACACTAGTTTTATTAAACTGCAAATAAAAATGTGAGATTAAAGTTTGTGTAGACAAAACCTCCTTGAATTCAGCTCTTAGTAAAACATTTGAACTTTCATATACCATCTTCTTTGTGAGGCAAGAACATTCTCATTTTGATGATGGGGACATTCTCCCCATCAGTCAGCTGTAAATTGTGCCAAAGTTAACTGGAGAGCACAACCTGATGATGCCAAAAGAACAACATAATATGCACACATAGATGCTGCGATAATGTCACTAAACTGGACAATCTCCAGACCTTGACCACACCATTGTTTTTGCCAAGAATGTGAACACAGATCACCCTCCATGTGCCGGAGTGCTGAATGACTCATACCAGCCCTTCCCTTAGGAGTAGCATTGGAGAGCACAGTATTCTGGATGCGGTCCAGCTGATGTGTTAAGGGCTGTGCAGGGACCCCCACTGTTGTCACCCTGCCAAGTGGCAGAATCCCTGAAGTCCAGCTGTTTTTTAATCCAACATTTGTCCTCATCTCTAAAGTTCAATCAAGTTTTGTCCAGCATTCAACTCGTTCTTGTTTTAAAGCAGCTCAATTTGTTCAGGGCTTCTCTGATTAAGCTCTCCCACTGCTCGTCACAGGCCTGCCTGCTGTCATCACCACTTGCCTCGCGCTGGGAACACGTCGTATGGCCAAGAAGAACGCCATCGTCAGAAGCCTGCCTTCTGTGGAGACCCTGGGCTGCACCTCGGTCATCTGCTCCGATAAGACCGGCACCCTCACCACCAACCAGATGTGTGTGACCAAGGTGGGTACACACAAATAAGCCTTCGCACGTTTTCATTCAAATAAAAGGAGATCTGATAAAATGTCGTTTTTTGCCATGTTTCCACGCAGATGTTCGTCATCGATAAAGTTGAAGGCGACAGCGTTTCCCTCTGTCAGTTTGACATTTCGGGCTCAAAGTACACCCCAGAGGGAGAAGTGTAAGAGACAGAATCAGCACGCGACTGCCATAAACGGCCTAAAAACCAAACAAAACTAACGAGTTGTGTCTCTTTTGACCAGAACAAAGAATGGTGCGTTTGTGAAGTGCGGACAGTATGACGGATTGGTTGAGCTGGCAACTATTTGTGCACTGTGCAATGATTCTTCTCTGGACTACAACGAGGTCTGTGGAGGAGGAGTTTATGCTTCCGCTGAACAGCCTTATTAAAATGCACTTAGCAATTTTTAATGAACTCCTTGTCTCGTTGATGCAGTCCAAGGGCATTTATGAGAAGGTGGGTGAGGCCACTGAGACGGCCCTGTGCTGTTTGGTGGAGAAGATGAATGTGTTCAACACTGAAGTGCGCAGCCTGTCCAAGGTGGAGAGGGCAAACGCTTGCTGTTCCGTAAGTCTGTCAAATATCTGATACAGTATGTAGCAAGTTACTCTTTATAGAGTCAGCCTACTAACCTACATGACATTTGCTTTAAAAGTAAAAAAAAGTGAGTCAATATTGAAATTAAATATATTGGTTTGCCATGTTGCAGCATGAAATATGAACACATAAATGAGCTAACAAGTTTCCCATATCAACTTAAAGTATGATGATGTCTGGGCCTTAGCAGGATAATAAAAATGCAGAAGCAGTATGTGAATAACTAAGCATACCCTTACTGCTTCCATGGGAATCAAGATGGTCAGGGACAGCCAGGTGCTGCTAATCAAATGCACCTGATTAACTGATCATCAGGAAATGTGAGCACCTCTTTAAAAGCAGCAGTTTTGGCAGTTTTGGAGCATTGAGGCGTGTCTTTACAAATTTTCAAGGAGGAAACACATCGGCAATGATCTTGAGAATAGTGGATTTGGACTTCTGGAACAATGTCCTCTGAACATATGAGACCACTGTGGAGAAGTCTGGCTGTAATGCACTGCATCACATCTGCTGAAAACTAAACACAGCATATCAGCTCAAAGACCTCAAACCAACTGTCAGCACCATGGTGGAGGAGTTATGATTTTGGCTCATTTTGCAGGCATAGCACCTGGGCACCTCGTAGTCACTGAGTTGACCATGAACTTTCTGTGTACCAAAGTATTCTAAAGTCAAATGTCACAGCTAAAGATTGACTGGGATGTGCAATGGGACAATGACCTCAAGCACTGCAGCAAATCAACAAGAGAAAGACTTAAAGAGAACAGAATCAAGGTGTTACAGTTATCTATTCGAAGTCCAGACCTCAGAAAGGATGAAAGAGTACCCACAGTTATTTTTGGCTTGGGTTTTATTATAATGACACTACGTAAAAGTGACACAGATAATGACACTAAGCGCTGTGTCGTTTTTCATCTGACGTTGAGTTTAAATCATTTTAGGATTGGGACCAGTTAACTTTTTATTATATTCTGATACATAAAAGCTCCCAGATAGCCAGAAAAAAAGCAACAACTGTATGGCAGGTGCAATATTTAAAATGTTTATGTGTAATATGCAGGGCCTGGTTTGAGGTTTCTCCAGTTCACCTTCCTCCCTTCACTTTCTGACAGGTTATCAAGCATCTGATGAGAAAGGAGTTCACCCTGGAGTTCTCCAGAGACAGAAAGTCCATGTCAGTCTACTGCTGTCCTGCTAAGTCGGCCAAAGCACCTGTGGGAAACAAGATGTTTGTCAAAGTGAGTGTGGAACATGAGCCAAAGATGAAAATAATACTTGAAAAAGTTGTTCTGAAAAAGCTCCAAAAGAGACAATTTGATGTTTAAGAATCACAAACGAATGATTGCATTTCCTGTCTTCAGGGTGCTCCAGAGGGAGTTATTGACCGCTGCACTTATGTTCGTGTGGGTACTAACCGTGTACCGCTGACTGGCCCGGTGAAAGACCACATCATGTCAGTCATCAAGGAATGGGGCACCGGACGCGACACCCTCCGCTGTTTGGCCCTGGCCACATGTGACACACCTCTGAGGAAGGAGGAGATGAACTTGGAGGACTCAACAAAGTTTGCAGACTACGAGGTTGGAGAGTGAAAACAAAAACATGAAGTCACTGTAGTCCCTAATGGAAGACTTGAGCATTTCATTTCTTGCTCAGCTGTAGCTCAGACATAGCTCAAACCTTTCTTTCTTATCCCCAGACGGACCTGACCTTTGTTGGCTGCGTTGGTATGCTTGACCCTCCTCGGAAAGAAGTCATGAGCTCCATTGAGTTGTGCAAGGCCGCCGGTATCCGTGTCATCATGATCACTGGTCAGTATACATATCAGATGCAGATCAGCAGTCTAATTTTAAAAGAAATCGAGCAAAGATTGACCTTTTCTGCCCCCCAACCCGACCACTCCAGGTGACAACAAAGGTACGGCTGTGGCCATCTGCCGCCGCATTGGCATCTTCACTGAGGATGAGGATGTCACAGGCAAGGCCTTCACCGGCCGTGAGTTTGATGACCTCGCTCCATATGACCAGAAGAAGGCCGTTCGAAAGGCTTGCTGCTTCGCCAGAGTTGAACCAGCCCACAAGTCTAAGATTGTAGAGTTCCTACAAGGCTTTGATGAGATTACAGCCATGGTGAGGAGAAAAGAAATGAACCTTTGAGTTTATTGTGCTTGATGTGACAAGTTTAACATGCTGTTCCTCCCATTTCACCTCGACCCATCACCCAGACTGGTGATGGAGTGAACGATGCCCCCGCCTTGAAGAAGGCGGAGATTGGCATCGCCATGGGCTCTGGCACTGCCGTTGCCAAGTCTGCCTCTGAGATGGTCCTGGCTGACGACAACTTCTCTTCCATTGTGTCTGCTGTTGAGGAGGGCAGAGCCATTTACAACAACATGAAGCAGTTCATCCGCTACCTCATCTCCTCGAATGTGGGCGAGGTCGTCTGGTGAGCGCATTACGCTTCACTTAACTGACACTTAAGTTCAACGTGAGTTTTTGTCCTGCATAAGAAAGAACTTAAAACTAGGCGAAAGATTGACTTCTTTTTTTCACCTCTTCAGTATCTTCCTGACTGCTGCACTCGGTCTTCCTGAGGCTCTGATCCCCGTCCAGCTTCTTTGGGTCAACCTCGTGACTGACGGTCTGCCTGCCACCGCACTGGGCTTCAACCCGCCTGACCTGGACATCATGGGCAAACCCCCCCGCTCCCCCAAAGAACCCCTCATCTCTGGCTGGCTCTTCTTTAGATATCTGGCCATTGGAGGTATATACTGATACTGCAGACGCGACCAGCAGCTTCCTTCAGTAGAGTTTTTCAAGGATTTATCGCAACATGGCATAACACACCAATCATCTTCAAGACTTTAAATGTCGACTC
This sequence comes from Pundamilia nyererei, assembly GCF_000239375.1. Classification (NCBI taxonomy): domain Eukaryota; kingdom Metazoa; phylum Chordata; class Actinopteri; order Cichliformes; family Cichlidae; genus Pundamilia; species Pundamilia nyererei. Next base: position 162,167 of record NW_005187662.1, on the reverse strand, counting down.
ATAGTTTTCATGGGCATATGTTTTGTAATACTTCTTCCAGGCTATGTTGGAGCTGCAACAGTGGCAGCAGCTGCCTGGTGGTTCTTGTACAGTGATGATGGTCCAATGGTCACCTTCCACCAGCTGGTTAGTATCAAATCATCTTATTTGAGAACTTTTCTTCTAAAATACTCCTGAGACTCCTCGTGTAAAATTACAGCTGATCTTTTCAAACATAAAGAACCATCTCAGCCTCTTTCAAAAGCGCTGCCGAAATAGTTTTTAAAAAAGGCAATTTATGTTTGTTTCTCTCCATCAGTCTCACTTCATGCAGTGCAGTGAGGACAACGAGGACTTTGATGGTGTCCACTGTGAGGTATTTGAGTCTGCTCCACCAATGACCATGGCTCTGTCTGTACTGGTCACCATTGAGATGTGCAACGCTCTGAACAGGTCTGACTACACCGTGAACCCGAAAGGCATTGTGGGTGCATCCACCTGAAAACTATGATGTAGTCAAATGTGCCACCAGTTCATTAAATGTTTGGACATTTTGTAGTTTTGCCTTTGTAACCATAACAGTGGATTCCAAACCAAATAGTTTGGATGTTATTGAAGTGAAGATGTTCAGTTTTAATTCAAGCACAAAAATGTGGCATTAACTATTCATTCATCCAACAAGCAAAAGATCCCCGGTTCAATCCCAGGAGAAGATACAAATCCCTCAGAGGGTATCCGATGTAAAAATCTGCCTGATCAAATAAGCAGAGTTATCTGCTGTGGCAACCTCCTTGGAATTAAAGGCGCTTAAAAGTTTCTTCTTCTTCTTGAATTATATATAATCTCCTATTTACAGATGCTCAAAATTAAACTGACAAACTGCCATCATTTTAAATGTCAGGATTGTTTGTTTGGGCTTAAACCCACTGTGGTGGTGCACAGATTATGTGCAAATTGATCCAAATTATAAAAACAGTGTGGCTATCCGAATAAGTTACGATAATTTATGGTAGCTGAGTAGTAGCGAGTGCCATTATCTACAAATAAAGAAAATTTATTATGAACCTTTTCCGGAGTGACCAGCCAACTAAAATTACTGCAAGAGTGAAATAATGACCCAGAACCACATCTAAAGAACTGCGGGAAAGGGAGTCCTGCAGTATTTATTCATGTTATCTTTGTATAATATTAACATTTGTTTGATGATCTGAAACATGTAACTGTAACATAAAAAAAAGAGGTCAAATTAAACCTTCAGTCAACTCTTTTCCATTTTTAGTGTATATAAAAAATATTTCCATCAGCTACTCTTAAAGGATTGAGCACTGACTAAACTGTCACAGAGGTAAAATTCAAATGAGGTCCACTTTAAAAAAGAAAAATAGAAGCTGACGGGTTCATTTTGGAAAAGGTCCAATTTCGCTGCAGGCAACTGCAAGTGACAAATAAAGGCTTCATTCATTTTGACCTTTTCCAAACATGAAAGCTGTGTCGTAGCTCCCGTAGTTATAATAAGGAGACAATGAAGCACTTTGCAAACACATTACTATGCAGTCGCCTCCACACATACACTTTTTCACGCCCTTTTACATTTTCAGTCTGCATTAACGTACCCCATCCGCTCTGCCTTCCTCCTATCCTCCCCCACGTCCCTGCTCCCTCTACACCAGCTTGTCTGAGAACCAGTCTCTGGTGCGCATGCCCCCCTGGAGCAACGGCTGGTTGGTGGCTGCCATGAGCCTCTCCATGTCCCTTCACTTCATGATCATCTACATCGACCCCCTGCCCGTGAGTCTGGCCTCATGCAACACAGCACACATCTCCATTTATATCTCTACACACACATTTCCTCTCTCCCAGTTTCATTCCTTAAATGCTAGTTGCACATATAACTGAGAGAAACTACAGCACTGAAGAAGAAACACATGTATTTCAGGTTTGACAGATAAATAAGCTCCAGCTTAGTGGCGTTCAGTAGTTTTAACATGCCACTGCTGATTCACAGATGATCTTCAAGCTCACTCACTTGAACGTGGAGCAGTGGATGATCGTGCTGAAGCTTTCCATCCCAGTCATCCTTCTTGATGAGCTTCTTAAATTTGTGGCTCGCACATATCTGGACGGTAAGACCTGGTTGACAAACGCTGTTCCATTTTTCTGCCTCCTTTACACGCAGGGTAACAAATATTTGGAAATATTCATGATCCAGGAAATGCCCAGTATTAGTCTCACGGGACAGCTGTTTGTAATTTAAAAATGATCATGTTGCACATTAATTACTGCAGATCAGATTAAATCTATGAATGAAACATAAACATGATGCTGCAACACACCGTAGCCAGAAACTGGGAATAGCTACATTCTCCTGTATTTTCCCTTTTTAATGAACAAAAGTGAAATTAGGAGGGATGGTTGCAGAATAATTTTCCTCCCAATTAAATGTATTTTAACATTTAACCTGTTCCCTCTTTTTTTTTTTTTTTAATCCATGGCGATGTCTCCCACCCTTTTCCCTCTAATCTCTATTTCCTCTGATGACTTTTACCTAATCTTCCTCTCCTTGGATGACAATCCAGCCTAAACCTCTTCCCCCCTCCTCCTCCATACCCCTGTAACAAAACAAGGTACTCCCCTCTGACTCCAGCTAAAGGTTTAAGCACGCTGCATCTTGCAAGACTTAAAAGACTTTCTGGGCTAATGTCTGTGGACCCAGAGTGAAGCTGCATTTGCCATGAAATCAAATTTTAATGCATGATTTGTGTTTACAGCTGGAAGCTGTCGCTGCAAGCTAAACGTATTGCTTTAAGTGGCTTTTAGATTAACACAAAAAAATAGTAAAATCCAGGTTAGCACATGTGGCATGCTCTGACCGTGCATTCTCCTGCAATCAGAGTTTTTTGCATTTATGCTAAAAAGGTAAAGCATAATGCGAACATTAAAGCATTATACTGAATACTTCTCAGATCAGTCCTCGTTGTTGTGATTTTTAAAAAGAAAAGTTAGTTTTTGGCTATTGCTTACACACAAGCTAAAAAGCAAGTTGCATATTTGAGGAATAAAGCAGTGCACTGTGAGAAAATTAAGCGCACATATGTGCATCATCAGAGATCACAGGCAGACTGTTTGCGTGAGAAACAGCAATTCTGGCTCAATCCTATTTCATCTACACTCAAACTTAAACATAACTACGACAGCAATTTTCTTGCCCTTAAGCAGAAAAGACCCCGCTACAAGCTTTTCTTTAAAACCATTAAACAGTCTCCATTAATCCACAGAACATATGTGCAAGAGTTAACTGCTGGATTTTAGTTTACTCCAGGAAACAAAGCAAATTGCCTTATTTCTCACAATGTCCAACTTTTGACCTCGAGCTAGCTTCAACCATTGGCCTTTTTTTAAAAACTTTAAATACACCCATTTATCCCCGATGCCTTTACATTATACCAAACAAGCCTTTGTTTGGTCCCTCCAGGCAAAGTCTAGAGGTGAAGAGAAGCGGAGAGTGGCTGAAGCAGAGAGGCACCGAGACACAGAGGATGGAGAGAAAGGCTGAGCGCTCCAACTGAATGAGAGCGTGCAACATGTCACTTGATCAAAAACCCAGAGTGGCACGAATACAAACATATAAGCCATCTGATGATACACCGAAAAAAAGCTGAAAACTATTTTTGTCTGTGTATGTACTGAAAATAATATATAGTGAAAGAATTATTAAAACTATTGTGTTGATTTTATTCTTAAAGAATAAAGATGTGTATTAAAGTAACCGTCAGTTTTCTGAATACCATCTTTTTTGAAATATTACTCTTAGTAGACGAGCAACACAAGATTATGGCTTTAAAGGGCTATTTCACCCATTTTGAGCAGACTTTGGATCATTACAAAAATACTCCCTCTATATTATTTACTGAGATCTGTCACTTCATTCCCCTGCAAAATATGCAGAATTCAGGTTCCACATGACTCCAATCCAGCCTAGAGCACAGCTTTGGAGAAGGTGAAAGACTGTGTGAATTCTGGACTTTTAACTGTATTTTCACAAGTTTTACAGCTTCTCCTGCTGGTAAAGACCTCCCACCGTCAAAGTACACTTCAGAATGGTCTCCGGTAACCCTATGTTGGGCTGGCTACATTGATGTCCTCGATTTGGTTCCCTTCATAGGGACTGAATGAATGGATGAGCCTGGAGGTCGCTGGGGAGAGGGAGGTCTGGCCTTCTCTGCTTAGGCTGCCGTTCCTACAACCCAGTTCGGAATAAGTAGAATAAGATGGATGGATTTCGGATTTATAATTACAGGACAGTCTGAGCAATGAGCTATCAGAATGTTTTCTTGTAATTTTGTACTTTTATTTCTAGAAATCTAAGCTCAGAGATCTGTTTGACTACAGCAGCATTTCTTAAAATTGCACTTTACTTAATACATTTTAATACAAAGGCCCTTGAGGTGACCGTTGTCGTGACTCAGTGCTATATAAATAAAATAGAATTGAAAAGAATCTTAAGATATCTCAGGGAATAAATGTGTAGTTAAAAGTCTTCACACTGGTCCGGCACACTTGCAGTAAGATCTAAGTGGGCTGTATGTGGCCCGCGATGTAAAAGGTACAGACAGCCAAGCACTCTGGTAGCTTTAGGACATGCCTCGCTTCCCAGTGGCGACATTTATTTTTTGCACAGGTTGTTATAAAGCACAACAGAAATAATAATGTGGTCAGTGTTTAAAAGACAACAGGGTGGCATCAATCTGGGAAACCTGCTGACTTAACATTTAGGAGCAAAGGGCTTCCGGCACAGCCAGGATGTTCGAGTAACCAAATATCCAGTTCAAGGAAGTGTAATCATTGTCAGGTAATACTCCACAGTTTTAAAATACACAGATGGTTTACATAGTTATCTGATTAAGTGTAAGTGTAGGATAGAGACTGGGCTCTGACTCTGGCTGTGCTGTCATTAATACAATAAAACAAGTCACAGTATTATCTGATCTTTGTTGGAGTATCTGGGATTTTCCTGTAGAGATGAAGGTTTAGCTTCAATTTCAAGAGCAGCAACAACTTCCAAATACATTAAATCACATTTTAAATCCTAACCTACTGCATTGTGTGCAGTTACACTGTGTAACAAGTTGATATGCATCATTCAGTTTCCGGTAAACTTGCTCTGAAGCCAAGGGTTAAGAAACTCAACCACATGATTTAATTATAAACTTAAATGTTAAAGATGTGACAACCTGCCATCAGTTTCTAATGTGCAGTCGCACCAAATAAAATGGTCAAAGTTACACGTTAATATTTCTTTACTGACACTCTCCTAATCATAAAACCCAGAATGTTGAGTCTAAAAGCTAATGTGGTTTTAGTGAAAACAGGAATGTTAACGCTGAGCAAATTCATCCTTATAAGTATTAAAAGTCACATCTAAATGCTGCAGATTTAGTGGCGTCAGTTCATTATTGCACCCGATCCACTGCCAAGAGAGGTCCTTATTCACAGAGATGCAAAAATATTGATAAGTTGCATATTAATCACTGATAGTGTTGGACCCCTGAGTGTTTCCCTGGAGTCGTGTCAGATATACAAACACAGAATATTTACAAATGTCTTTGTACAGGAATAAATGTGTTACTAGACGTAAGGAAAAAAAGAAAAACCATGAGCGAGTGTGAGAAGACTTTGCTTTGGTCATTAAGCACCACTTTCCTTCATTGACACCAATCCAACCTCCCCGAGACCTAATGTTTCCGTTTAGGAGTATTTCCAGTGTTGCAGCATGAGTGCTAGCAGCATCGTTCCAGCAGTCACTCCATCAGATCTTCTGTGTTTCATGTAGCCATGGTTAGCTTTCTTGGTCACTCTTGGGATGTTTCATCTCTTTGGTTCCAATGCATTTCAAGGGGTATCCACAGGTGGGGAGTTATCTTCACCATGTCCCTCTTCCAGGATTTCCTTGACTTGCTCCAGACTCTCTGCCTGCCGAATTAACTCCAGCTTCACCTTAAAGGGGAGATAAGTAGGCAGATAAAAATCAGCAAGTCGATGATGTGCAGCATCCTGATGTAAACAGTTTTCCTGTTATTCTTAGATAAGACAGATCACCACAGAAACATGGTGTCTAACCAGATAATTCATCAGCCTCCGGTTACACTGTGAGGAAGCACTTTTTGACCAGGATGTCCTTCAGTGCGCTTAAACAAATATGTAACACTGCTTTCGTGCATCTGTACAATATCTCTAAAACTAGAAACATCTTGTCCCAGAGTGACGCTGAAAAACTAGTTTATGCATTTATTACTTCAAGGCTGGACTACTGCAATTCATTATTATCAGGATGTCCTTTAAAAGAAAATCCTGAAAAGGCTATGACTGATCCAAAACACTGCAGCAAAAGTACTGAAAGGAACTAGAAAGGGAGTCCTTTGCCCAAACTGGCTTCTCTTCATTGGCTCACTGTTAAATCCAGAATTGATTTTAAATCCTCTCTACATACAGTTAGGGCTGGATCAGGTGACTCTCAGCATTCTTTTAGTTTTGCTGCAAAATTTCTAGGCTGCTGGGGGCTTCCCATGATGCACTGTGCACAGTGTTTCTTCTTCACTCACCTTTTTCACGCTCCGTTTATACACATCTCTGCATGTAATCATTAGTTATTATTCATCTCTGGTTCTCCGCCACAGTGTGGTTTTTTTGTCCCGTCTCCCTCCCCAACTGATCCTGGCAGATTAAGCTGACCACTGATGGTTGTTTCTTACCTGCAGTGACTGGGAGAGCTCAACGAAGTCTCGCTGCACAGCCTGGCTGGTGTCGACCTGAGAGCGCAGGCTGATCACCTGGCTCCGCAGTTCCAGACACTGCTGGTTCAGAGTTGCCTGACAAACACAGAAATAACAGTTACATGAAATCCCTGTTTGTTTGACTTTAATATTTCTCAACTTAAAAAAAAAAAAGGAAGCTCCTAATGGTGAATGCTGAAAATGAAAACAAACCACCAAAAGAACAACAAAGCTTATAGATCTAAAAGCAGGCTGCAATTACTTTCTCACTGCTGAGGATCTTGTTGGTGCTTTGCACATGAGAGAGCGCCACCCGGAGGGCTTCCAGTTCAGTGCGGCACGCCAGCAGCTCAGCCTGCAACTGCTCCCTCTGAGCGTGGATCTTCTCTGTCTCGGTCTTCAGACTGGAAAACTGCACTGCACATTAAAAAAAATACGTATAATAAAATACAAATACAAATACCTACTAATCTAAAGCTATAAGCTGGTCACTCACCCTCTAAAACTTCTGATGACATCAGTTTCAAGTAGAAGGAAGCAGATGGAGAATGGAAAAAAAACTTTAAGTACAAGAAAGGCAACACAGCAGATTCAACAGGTAATAAAATAATCCACAGACCGCTCTCCTCTGTCCGTGTGTCCAGCTGCTCCCTCAGGTTGACTATCTCAATGCGAAGGCGCTCTTCACAGTGCGCCCCCTGCAGGTTAGAGTTTTAAAAAATGAAGTCACACTGACGCCATCAAAAAGCAAACATTAAACGTCTTAATGCATACGGGCTAGCACACATACAACCTGACCACCACCTCTGCTAATTATACACATTAAACAAACACAGTTATTATTCTGCCAGAAAATTAAACTTCTCTCTACAATCTTAAAATGCCGGAAGTGAAAGTGAGAGGTCTGTCTGTGAAGGTTCTCAGTCATCCAGGTCAAATGGTGGAGAGTCCCAGATATAAACCTAGTGGGAGAATCCCCCCACAGAGGCACAGGGGGGTCCTTTTGTCCCTCTGTGGGGGGATTCTCCCACTAGGTTTATATCTGGGACTCTCCACCATTTGACCTTAGAACTGAAGAAGCTTCTCGGATGAGAGGTGAAACGTCTTCAAGTAACTTAAAGAAGTCCAGACGCTTTTCTTTGCAAGCTCCTTTGACAAAGTGAGAGGTCTGAAATATTTCCAGTGATCTGCCACAACTACGCTAAATAAGGAAAGCCACTACTTCACAAAGAGGAACTCCAAACAGACAGACAAGCTTCTCGAGAGTTTCCATTCTCGCTCTCTGACAATGTGTAAAATGCCATAAACGTCCTAAAAATATTTCACTGTCTGTGCTGAATTTCACGTTTAAAAATAAAAACATCATCGAGTTTCAAGTGTTGCTTGCTGCAGCAAACTAAGCAATAAAAACTCAAAGACTGTACATGTAGTGCTGCTGAGAAGGATGAGCCGGTGTCTGGTACATCCTCCTCAACCTCTTCTCCTTTCAGTCTGGAAAGCTCATTGCACATCTTCCTCTGAGAAAGGGACAACTCCGCCTGGACCAAAAGCAAAGCAAACAAACAAATGTAAGTTTGAACCTGCCATCCTAATAACATTCACATCGCTTCATGGGTAATGGTACAAACAAGCACTGGAGTCTAGAGTGTGATTGATGATTGAGTCATCGTACACTTGAGTTGTTTATGGAAATGAACGCTGCCAGTTAATTTCTGTTTAGTAAATATGTAGCTGAGTGTGTAATACTGTAAACAAAGGGAAAAAGCTCGCCTGGGTCTGTTAAAAGTTGACCAAACCAACCTAACAGCAAATCTACAGCTCACTATATGTTGTTTGAGTGTTTCATGTTACTCACCAGCCGGCTCTGGACTGCATTCTGTGACTGGCTGAAAGATTTCTGCAAATCCTGGAGGAGAGACTCTGAAGCCTGGACCTGAGACTGGAGCGTTGATACCTAAGATCACACATATACATACACTCGTTAATGCACATATAGACAGTGTTGGGTAAGTTACTTTAAAATAGTAACTTAGTTACATTACTAGTTACTTCTCTCAAA
>NW_005187662.1:140093-151555 GCF_000239375.1 Pundamilia nyererei | reverse complement strand
CGTGTTCCTGTACCTGTTTGTGCGTGTGGTTGCTCTGGGTATCCAGTTCTCTCTCCAGCTCCTCCTTCTCTGCCTGCAGGCAACTCACTTCCCCTCGCAGCTCTGACAACTGACCGAAAAAGCCACAATGCAAAGTCATTAGACCACAGGTGCTGACTGGAAGCTACTTAGACATTAAATCTGCTCACATTGGAGCTGTTACACAGCATTTTAGGGGGCTTTTTGAAGAAGTAGCGCAACAAATATGCAGAATAATTTAAAAAACGGTTAAATCCAAACCTGAGCATTGAGCGCGTCCCAGTCACTGTGTGTGACCAGCCGGTGGCCAGCTGGTGGCAGGTAAATGGCTTCAGGCACCAAAGTACCCGTGGAGACCAGCGAGTCAGTGTCGTCCTGAGCGTGGTGTTTTCTGGGCAGCGACGGCGTGTCCAAGGAGAAAGAGGACAACGAGGCTGAGTCACAGTTCCTTAGTGAAAAATATCCTTCTGTTGTAAGTGCAGCACCTTCTCCCTCCGGCACCGCCTCCAGCTCTGGTGGATGGCTGTGCGTCGATGGCGCCGATTCGTCCTCAGTCAGACTGTTGACGACTGACGCGTGTTCGGCATCCACCCTTCCCTTCCTTCCACTGATCTAACAAGTATAAAAATCACATGAAGGGAGCCCAAGACACCTGGAGGAAAAGCAACACGGGCACACACTGACCATGTGGGGTCCACTGGATCTCTTCCACTCTACAGGTTGAGACTGCAGAACAGCTATCCTGGCCTCGTACTGAGCTGCTGTCTCTGAAAACACAAGTGACAACACATAATGATAATCTGCGAGTTCAGCTTTCATCTATTGGGACATTAACACGATTACAAAATCGGTTTTTCATCACACTCAAAAAAAGAAATTCATAAAAATACATCCATTTGCGCTACTTTTGTCCAATATTTCTTAAAGCTATTGGCTCTACCTTGGAGCAAATTACTGAATAAATATTAGTGCCAGAAACTACATTTAAACTTGTTCAAAAATTTATATGGGAAACCCACGATGTCCAGTTTTAGTTTTTTGGAGATTTGATTAAAAAAAGACGAAGGAAAAACTGGGCTTTTGTGCTTATGCAATATTTTGCACCGTGCACACAAAGAAATCCAGGCCAGGCCAACGCACAACAATCACTGACCTCTGAGAGCCTCCTGCAGTGACTGGATCTCTTGATCGCATTGTTTTTGCAGCTCTGCCAGTTCCTCCTGTTTGCTCAGCTCACAGATCGTCGCCACACCCTGCCAGTGTTCGACCTGTGCTCTGCAGTCTGCTAGCTGGGCCTGCAGGCTCGTCTCTGAAAATGACAGGACATCACATTTTTGTGCTTTTCCTTTATTAAGTTAGAGCTAAACAAATTTATTAGACCACCAGCCAATGAAAGGTCTGTGCAACAGCTGCCCTAAAACAGTTTATGTTTCTGTAACGGTTAGTCCAATGAAATGGATTATATGTTTGAGCTTTTAACTGAAAGTATAATTATTGTTGTTATCAATCATAATTTCAAGCTTCCCGTTTCACAAAAATTTAAAAACAATTATTTTTTATCAACATGTCAAATTACAGTTATATACTTTTGCTTTTCTGAACAGAAGAAAATCTGTTTTAGCAGTTGGATGTCAGGGCTCAATTCTCAAATTTGGAGATACACCTTTACGCAAAGATTTGAGATAAGTTAGAAATTTTGATTTTTCTGAATCAAAACCTGAGGTTAAAAAAATAAAATAATGAAATGAAATGAATATTTCTCTTTCAGCTAGCAAATAATAAACTTAACACAGTCATTTTTTATTATCCTGAAAAATAAGCAGAATTTACAGGATGTGCAAAAGTTTAGACACCAGCTTTTTAACATAATATCAGATAATCATGAGCTCATTAACCTTCAGCTGAGTCACCACAGATTAAAATAAGTCAAGTAGCGTCATTAGGAACTGATAAAGTGTGCTCTAACCTTTGTGTTAACACTCAACAAACATGGGCTGCTAGGTGCATGAGGATACACACACAAAACAAACAGTCATACAATATAAACATCCCTGTACCTAACCCTTCAAGTTTGCTTGTGTAGACAAACGTGACCACATTTCCGTATCTATAGTGACTAAAATGCTTTCCCCCTCCTAGTTTGAGTATTCTGTTCAGCTTTATTAACTACAATAACCTTGTTAGGAAACGGCTGATGGACTATTCATTTAAACTACATGTTTCATAATGTCTTGATCCATGCTCAATTGATTTAGGTCAAAAGCTCAAATAGGATTGCTTGTTGTAAACAAATCAGGTTGTAAACAAATCAAAAACTGAGTGTGCTCATGCACTATTTGTTTGGTCTGTTGTTTATCTTTTAATTTCATAATTTAATTATGAATTTATTCAATTATTTTTGTTTCTCTGGTTTTTCTGGAATCTAGTCCTAAAAGCATGGGCATTTAGAAAATGCTATATGAACGCAGGTGTAATGAGCTAAAGCTCGAGCACACAAAAATCAATCATTTGATCGATAAGTTCTAGCGCTGTCAGCGTTAACGCGTTAATGCCAACAGCCCTAATAAGTTCTATTCTTTGTTTTCACTTAGCTATTTTATGGACATTTTTTGGCTGTTGGAAATTTTAAAAAACTGTAAATGATGATCGATCTCATGCAGACAACTATTATTAATTAGGAAAAGCTTCGACGTGACTATAATGACTTCCAGGAAAGTTTCGCTGACACAGGGGTGGGTTATGCTGTACTGTTGCTACACAGAGCTGAAAAACATGGGCTGGAAGAGGAAAGGAAGCCTTATCTATGACGCGGTCACAAAAGCCAATGTCCGAAGTATGCAAAAAATCTCCATAAGCTGGAGTCATTTGGACACAGCTGCTCCGGACCTATTGGGTTAAACCTTATCTCTTCGGTCAAATGTCTGAAGAAACAAACAAAAAAAAAAAAGCAGAAGCATTTTATGAAAAGGGTATTTTGACAACTGTTCAGCATAGGGTGGAAGTACACAGGAAACACTGCACAGATTTGGAATTCGAATCATTCAGTCCATCAGGGAACTGAAAGTGAAAACCAACTGGCCACAGTAACTAGTCAGCAGAGATATCTGACTTACACATTATTGGAAATCTATAGTTTGAGCCTAAAAATATCTCAGAACTTGAAATTGTCTGAAAATTACAGGACTTGGCTCCTTCTGTAACCTGTAAAATCTGTGAAATCAAAGTGGTTGTACTCAGTAAAAGACCTAAACTCCAGTACTAAACACCAGTATATTTATTTTTTAAAAGTAAGTTCATGAAATATTTGCATTACCATCTGAAGGAAGACACATGTTTAAAGTGTCTTGCTGCAGGCTTTTTACATAAAATCAACAACAAAACATCTGATTTGACCAAGGGGCTGGCTTGGACCACATCACTGATTAGTTTAGCTTTCAGTCGAACCATTTATTCTTTTATTTGTATTAAATTGCTTTCGACAACTTGCTCACTTTCACACACAGGAACTCAAACCTAAAAAGTATTTATTTAATAACTTTTAAAAAATGATCAGCATTTCTCTACAATCTCTAAGACAGCTTCAGTTTACAGTATATTTTTTATTTGAAAGGAGGGAGGATGAAAAAAATATACCTCAACACATTCCTCCCCTCTACATTAGCTTCCTTTATAAATTAAAAGTATCACTCCTGGCCCTGTACTTACTTAGTATTGGGATCGATCCCGAAATTTGCAGTAACTTACAGCACCATTGGAAAAGGGACGATTGAAACTTTATACTTTGCTACTTTTAGACAATCTCATACAGGTTACAGTTATTTGTAGGACACCCGTGTTGCTTGAGAAATTTACAGCAAGCACTTGTTGCACTGACCTTTACTACTTACCCTACACCTACAAGGTGATTTGTAAACTTACTCAAATGCTGCATTCAAGGACACCAGGAGATGGGTGTACATTCATGTGAACTTCATTCCGCACGACGCCCTTTCCAAGGGCACGCACGCTGTTCATCACCACATCTATGTGACTTTGTAATGCAAAACAGCCTGTGCACTGCTGCCTCCTACTATTTATTAAATCACCTGAAAGGTAAACTCGTGCTTTAATGCAAGTAATAATATTTCAGTGACATCGTGTGCACTGGATAATACGACTACTTTAACAAAATGCCAGCTAATGAAGGCTTCTTTTACTTTCAGTTACATTTTCAGAGCTATAATCATTGTTATATTTACCATTTGTCATAAATTACCTAGTGGTTTTAGTTCTAATGCTGCAATAACACCAATGTGTATGATTTAAGTGGCAACTAAACAACATTAAAACCCACTTTCCCTCTTTTTTCGAGGACAAAAGTAAACGTTAATACAGAGCTAGCCAGCGGTTAGCATCGTCTGTTCATTTCTATGGGCAGTAATGCTAACAGGCCGTTTCCCGGCTACGTTCCCCAGCGCCCCTTCAACAACAGCAGGTTCCGGCTGAAGACAAGCAACAAGTTAAAATGAATACTTAACTACGTTTAAAGCGGAAAAGCGGCCAGTGTCGCCTCGTAGCTTACCCTGATGGTGAATGTGGTGATAGTAGCTAGCTGTGAAGCAGATTAAAGTTTTGCTTTGTTTTTTAATTACCTGTGTCTTCATTCTTGGAGCTCATCCTCTCGTCTGGCAGCTCCATCATCAGAAGAGGAAGGGATGTCAGGGGAGGGGGGGGGAAGAAAAGCTAATCAAAACAGTGGTAAACCCGTCTTGATCATTTTTGTGCAAGCAGCAGGACTTGAGTGTGGAAATGATAAGCACAGCGTCAACTTCAGGAAACAACTTTCCCCGGTCTAAGCCTGCGGAAAACACGTCAACCTCCTTCCTGTGCATAGATGCCTGTCCCTGTTTGCCTCCAGTGTTTAGTCTGTTAGTTCGGCTGGTTTTTTTTAAATGCGCATTAATATCAAGATGTCGTGGTGCTCAGGTTTGAGTTTTATTACTGCTGCTTCCTCCCTGGAGATTTTACTGTACATCCTGATATGCCCGGGCTTATGACCCTGGAGATCAGTGAACCATAGCTTGATCCACATTTCAGTCCATATGCAAGAATATCATCAAACACACATTACTTATTATATTAGTTAAGATTATTATCTCTTTATTGTCTTAACAAACTGACTTAGACAACTTTATGTGGAGGTGATTAAATGCTCCTTTTAATCTCACAAAAATGTATTTTTTTAGCTGCAAAAGCCACCGTGGGAGTATCTGATTCATTTTATGTAGAAATAGGAAAGAATACAAAGTAAGTGTGACTGTAAAAATGAATCAGAGTTTATACAAAATAAGTATACCCTCTGCTGGAGGAATACTGGTAATGTTAGTTAACCAAAGTCAAACCAAAAAACTAGGTGTGCTTACAGAAAAGACTCAAATGAGTGAAATGAAAATAAACAGGTGATTGCTGATCTTTGTAGGCGAATTAAAAAAAAATCGAATACGTTTGGTTTACACCTGTATTGGTAAATACACTGTAGTCCTGCTCCATAACCAAATACGCCACAGCTTCGATGAAATACTCTGTCAGTTTTACACAAATCCATCAGGACTCAAACCTTCTAGAAAAGTTCAACTTTCAACTCATTAGTCCACAGAATATTTTCCCAGAAGTCTTTGGGTCTTTCCAGACTGACAGATATCAACGATTTTCTTCCTCAGCTCAGCAGATTTTAATGATCTGAAACCTTTAAATGTCACAAATATGAAGAAACAAAATCAGAAAGGGGAGCAAATACTTTTTTAACGTGGTGTAGCGATGAAGCTGCGAGGAGCAGAGATACTGTAGTGATGGTGGATGATTTTAAATACGTGGGGTCAACCATCCAAAGCACCTGACAGTACAGGAGAGAAGTGAAGAAGTGCAGGCAGGGTGGAGTGGGTGGAGATGTGTCAGGGTGATTTTTGACAGAAGGAAAGAAGCAATATGCAGGGGGTTGGCGTAACTGAGGAGGAAGATACTAGGGGTAGGATGAGGAGGCAGGCCTAAAGGGAACAACCGAAAGAATAAGACTACGACCCAAAATGGTAACACTAGACTTCTTTTGAAAGGCTTACAATGTACTTATTGACATACATTATGTCAGGAAGCAACAGAAACATATTCACCGTTAGATTATGAGGCATTCATACGATTGCAAGAAACTATTTTACACTGACGAAGTGGCATTCACAGGTCAAACCAATGGTTAACCTTTTAAAAAGGAGGAAATTACATTTTCTGAGCAAAACTTTGCACTCTGGTCTCCTAGCACCTGTTTCCTTTGGGTACCAAAAGCATAACTGAACAGGAAATATCCCGTGGTAGTTTCCTGTTTTTGCTTTTATTAAAATAAAAAAAATACTAGAAAAACAAGCTGGAAACCGCTTAAAATGCTGATACCACACAAGTCTATGGTGTATTTACCTGGAATCCTGATGTTGTTTTGTTGTGATGTTTTATAACTGGCACTGTTGTTCACAGGTTCTTACAAAAACAAAACATTCAAAACCAAGACACGACATCATATCCTGACTTCCATTCAATAGAAACTGGGACTGTAAACAGAGATCATCTGTGTCCAAACTTCAAGTTCACAAGGAAAAAAAGCTTTAAAACACTAACATGTCACAATATTACATAAAATCCTTAAACCTTACGCTTAAGAAGAAAAAGTAAAAAAAAAGTATAATCCATTAATTTATTGAACATTGCTTTTTTATTTATTCAAGTTTAAAACATGTTCACAATGTAGAAAGAAAATACAAAAGGTTTGATTGGTCACAGGTAACACTTCTTACTGCAGCATCAAGATGCGTGCAGACATCTGGATATTCTACATATGAGCCAACCTACACAACCTGCAGACATTCATGATGGGAAATGGATTCATTAACGAGTCACAAGCACTGTAAAAAACGCTGGTAAAGGTCCTCAGAAACAGTAGCTCATAGAAAGTGACTCACACAAAACAGCGCTTTAGGTCTCATACAGAAATATTATAAATAGTTTTGAAATGTTTAAATAGCTTAAAGTGGTATAAGCCTGAAATCATTTCAGAGAAGAGGCACCGATATATGTATATAAAATGTTTACAAAGAAGTCATCAGTAACAAAAGCTCATTTCATCTGCAGGTAGTGTGTGGTTAACAGAGATAACATCATCTAAATGGGTAAAGTGGCTTTACAGTTCACAGCACCAGAACTTGGATGGTTCACCACCAAGAGGTCTGCAGAGCACGGCGGCTGGTGTGGAATCTTGAAAAAGTGATCGTCTAGTCCTTCGTGACAGTGGGGATATCTGCATGCATGCGTCTCTACAAGCCCATGTCGTGATCGCTGACGCTCTGGCGTAGGTAGTCTTCATACAGCTTTTTCTACAGGAAGAGAATCAACCATTAAAATCCCAAAATAATCCACTTCATGCCAGCAGAAGCAGTCACACAGGGATGCAAAGATCCAACTTTTTTCAGTTCTGGCACCCGTACAGATTTCTTTGCTTAGGCTTAGTGTGGTTGGAGCGGTCAGCAAACTGATATCTGATCAGTGCATCCCTATCCGCACACATACACACTACCTTTTTGGTCTTGACCACCTCCTGCACGTACTCCAGCTTCTCCTGCAGCTGCCTTTTCTGTTTGGTCGATAGAGTGGGTTGAGTTCTGCAAAGAATCAAAGGGAGAAGTGTGATGAGGTTCGCAGTGAACAAATAACATGAGGACATGCAAGTGCCTCGGGTACTGATGGATGAAAAAGTCTAAAAGGCTGTGATGACACTGCGAAACTTCCTACCTGAAGATGAAGCGTGCAATAATGAGCAGGAGGAAGGACAGAAGCACCAGCCCAGCGCAGCCATAAAGCCGCTGCTCCACAGACAGGGAGTCAAATACTTTCACCGCGGGCGTCTGCACGACACAAGAGCAGCCTTATGTGAAGACCATATGCAACAGTTTCAACTATGAATGACGAGCGTGCTTGGCCACTGACCAGGTAGAGGGAGAGCGCCTCTGTACCCTCTCGGCCCAGAGCCGCCTCCAGCAGGTCCTGGGACAGAACGCCCAGCAGCAGAAACGCCATCAGAGCCAGAGGGACGCTGAAACCCAGCAGAGTCAGGAAGCAGCTCTTGCAGCGTGCGCGTCGGTTCTCAACAGTGGTCTGCCTGCGTGAACAGATGGTCAGGTTATTCTCCGAAGGCAATTCCAAACAAAAATATGACTCACACGTTCCTCTGAGCACTCCTACTGAAGGATTCCCGTCAATCTTTATGGTTACACTTTAATTCAAGGTCAATGTATGGCTATTAAAAGGCGTGAACGCACAAACTCTTAAATCGATGTTAAAATTATTGGCCAAAAGGGCACCGTGTGCAAGAAAAACAGTGTCAGGAACCTCCTGCTGTGGCAATACCTTGTGAATAAGGGAGCAGGTGAAAGTAGCCTTTCAGAGGAGGTGGTCAGTGCAGTGTGAATTACAAAGTGAGTGTCTCCTCTGTGTTACCTGTCGTTACTGAGCTTGTCTGCGATAGCCTCAACAATGAGCTCGCAGTCCCTCTCCAGAGAGTTGAGTGTGTTTTGGACCGTCTGGTTGATAGTTTTCTCGATGGTGCGACAAACCTCCTCAATCTGGTTGACGCAGCGGCTTGGCTGACAGCAGGAAGACAAACAGGAGGATTGTTTTTCTTCTAAACAGTAGTCTATAACAACTGGTGAATTGTGTGTGTGTGTGTAGAAAGAGTAAGGAAGGCAGAAAGATGAGATGAAAGAATCACTTTTACCTTATTTGGATTAGGAATGTAGATGGTGGGCATGTCAAACCCACACTTGTTGAGTCCGGGCCGCTTGCAGAGCTCCTGGACAATCTGCATCATCACCCTCTGAGAGAGCAGTAACAAAAGACACAGGAGTCAGGAGGAGACAGAACAAAGATGCAATTTTTCTGCTACTGATAGGGAGATTATCGACTGTATGTGGTGCTTTTCTGTTATTTAGTCATGCAAACAAAGTTAGAAATGCACCATTCATTTACTCATGAATACTGTGACTGCACAATGTCGTGTTTAAACAAGTATTATCTTACTGCAAATTAGGAAATCCCTTTAGTTTATGGACCGATCGAAATGAAATTAGAAATTAGAAATATACTCATCAAGTCTGAAATCTGTGCTCTATTAGCTACAATTTCATCAGCGTAAAACAGACTTTGCAGCATATGAGGATCAACCACAAAAACATTTATCAGTTTCCTTTTCTGTGGATGGATGAATGTATTGATGGATATTAACAAACTTTGGTAAGATACGGCTCAACAGGCTGCGTATATACAACAGTTCCCTTTGGCAGGGAATCTGTGTCGCACTCACAGAAATCCCTTGGTGAAAGAAAATGTGGCACTTCAGACAGTTTTAAACCAGGCTCCAGAACAGGGAGCCACCTTGGTGACACAGAAAATAACCTGAAAGTAATCAGAGGGGTGTTCTTCAATGCAAGATTAATGAGCAAAAGCATCACTCAATCATTTTTCCATACCCAGTGCAGGTTTTGGGGTTTTTTTTTTTTTTTATTTGCTAGACTGGCAAAACACACCGGGTCAGCATACTTAGAAACTGCACTGCAGAGTGTGGGAAGGAATTATCTAATACAAAGAGAATGATGTAACTTTGTTTGTTCAAAGCGTTGACTCTCCTACAGAAGCTGCTGCTAGTATACATACCTGTCTGTCCGACTCTCCTCCGGCCTCGTCAGCCTTGCTCAGGTAAAACCGCAGCCGGTCTCCATGCTTTTCATTCAGGCTCTCCACAATGTTGAGGGTGCGCTTGCACAGAGCCTGACCCATGGGGTCAAAGAAGACCAGAATTAGGTCACAAAGATCACCTGAGAGCGACAGTGAAAAGGGGCATTATTTACTACTGAGGAAACCCTGTGGATTTATTCTCATCGCATTATAAACTGGGTCGTAATCCCAACAAGTGTGGAATTTCTTTCTATTTCCCTGTTATTTAGTCAAACTAAGAACTTAAACTGCTTAAAGATGTGTCGAAGCATGCAAAGCTGACTCACAAAGCTCACTAGGGTAAATTAAAAGTACTAATGAAGAGATAAAAACTTGACTGATCATTCATTATAATGGAGAGGCCCGCAAGCATCTAAATGACTCCAAATTGAGTGTGCTTTTAGTTTTGTTTGTTTCAGGTATCTTTGGTTTCACAGAGCTACCGCTCTCCTTCTGCATTACCAAAAGAAGATTGCTTAAAACTACCACAAGACAACAGCAGAAACCCACCCAGCCACAGGATGACCTCGTCCACGTCAAACGGATACTTCATATCGCCGTCCACCAAGCCTGGCGAATCAACAAACGTCACCAAGCTGAACCGTTTCTGTCGAGACGTGCAGATCTCTGTGCTCAAGTACTCTGAGACACCTGGGGAAGAATTCAGAAACACAGTTACAGTGAGTGCCTAGCATTAATAAGAACTACTACTCTAAAAGGTTTTCTCTTCCTATTCAACTGGGCGCTTTAATCATTTTTTGTTTGTTTGTTGGTACATACAAATCATTTTAAATGAATTCCAATAAAACGGCAAACTGCCAAAACACTGTCCATAGCAAATCTCTGGGCATATTAAATCTCTCACCTTTAAACTCCTGCAGAGGTTTGAAGTGTGGATACAGATGAAGGGTGGCGTTTCCCTAAAAAAATAAATAAATAAAGCAGAAGTAGATCTGTCACAGATAGTTTGCAAAACAGGACATCAGTGTCAATGGAAAATTGTATTTAGTAGTCAGTATAATCTTTTAGTGATATAAGTTTGCTTATGGTAGAATGCTGTTTGTAGTTATTTGTATTAGGAAATGTTTAACCATGTATACTTAGAGGCATATAATTAATTGTGTGTGATCTTTAACAGGCTGCAAAGGCTTGGTTCACCCCCACATCCTGGGAGCGTGGGAGAGGTCGTACCTTGTTTTACTGTTTTAACGAAGCTATGTCTGTTTTAGTTTAAGTGCTTCTTTACATATAGATGAACTGTTGGACTTTCCAGACCAGCAGGTTAAGGGAAGTTGTTTATGGGGCCACACTCTGACCCCACACACACACACACACATACACACACATACGCTCAATGGAGTATAAAATAAAGACCGGGGCAGTTCTCTCACTGGAGTCTCTTAGAGTGGAGGCTGCCCTTGCTAGCAAGAAGTTCTGTGTGTTTCTCTTCTCTGAGTCTTTACTGAAGAAGTGCTTCAGAATATTTCCCTAACAATCAGGTACTCCAAGAACATTGAAACCACAAAAGACGAACTCATTTTAGTCCACAGTAATAAATCACTATTACGAGGAGCAGACAGCTGACATTTTAAAGATGAAATGGCTCACGGTGGGAATGAGACGTGCCTTTTGAAAACACCCATAGCCCTGTCTCAAAA